>NC_091353.1:21162178-21282178 GCF_038502225.1 Cherax quadricarinatus
CAACATATTGTAACACTATCACACACTCAGGTGGTTGATAGTGTCTCAACACAACATATTGTAACACTATCACACACTCTAGTGGTTGATAGTGTCTCAACACAACATACTGTAACACTATCACACACTCTAGTGGTTGATAGTGTCTCAACACAACATATTGTAGCACTATCACACACTCTAGTGGTTGATAGTGTCTCAACACAACATATTGTAACACTATCACACACTCTAGTGGTTGATAGTGTCTCAACACAACATATTGTAGCACTATCACACACTCAGGTGGTTGATAGTGTCTCAACACAACATATTGTAACACTATCACACACTCAGGTGGTTGATAGTGTCTCAACACAACATATTGTAACACTATCACACACTCTAGTGGTTGATAGTGTCTCAACACAACATATTGTAACACTATCACACACTCAGGTGGTTGATAGTGTCTCAACACAACATAAGAACATAAGAAAGAAGCAACACTGCAACAGGCCTACTGACCCAGTCGAAGCAGGTCCATGTCCCCCCACCAGTCCGATTAGCCCAATTACCCACCTAGTCAGGTCACTTTCATTTAAGGAAGGAGCAAGGCATCAGACCTAATAGCATAAGCTAGTGAGGTCCAAATCACACCCACCCACTCCCACTCATATATTTATCTAACCTATTTTTAAAACTACACAACGTTTTAGCCCCTATAACTGTACTCGGGAGTTTCTTCAACTCATCCACAATTCTATTACCAAACCAGTGCTTTCCTATATCTTTCCTGAATCTGTTTTTTTCCATCTTAAAACCATTGCTGCGAGTCCTGTCTTGGCTGAAAATTTTCAGCACGCTATTTACACCTTCTTTATTTATTCCTGTTTTCCATTTATACACCTTGATCATATACCCCCTATTCTACGCCTTTCGAGAGAGTGCAGGTTCATGGCCCTCAGTCTATCATCATAGGGAAGATTTCTGATACATGGGATCAACTTTGTCATCCTCCTCTGTACGTTTTCCAGAACATTTATATCCATTCTGTAATACGGTGACCAAAACTGTGCAGCATAATCTAAATGAGGCCTAACCAAGGGTATATAAAGTTGAACAAACTAAGGACTCGTCTTATTTATACTTCTAGATATGAAACCAAGGATTCTGTTAGCTTTATTGCGAACACTAATACACTGTTGTCTTGGTTTTAGATTACTGCTAACCAGAACTCCTAAATCCTTTTCGCAATCAGAAGTATTAAGATCTACATTATTTAGTTTATATGTGGCATGGTTATTTTCCTGTCCAACATTTAGAACTTTGCATTTGTCTATGTTAAACTGCATCTGCCACTTCTCCGACCATTGCATCAGTCTGTTCAAATCATCCTGGAGTGCTCTAGTGTCCTCATTAGAATGAACTGGACGGCCTATTTTGGTGTCATCAACAAATTTGCTTATGTCACTATTTATTCCCTCATCTATGTCGTTTATGTAAATTGTGAACAACAACGGGCCCAACACTCACCCCTGAGGAACACCGCTTGTGACGTGCCCCCATTCTGATTTTTCCCCATTTATGCAAACTCTCTGCTGCCTATTTGTCAACCATGCCTCTACCCAGGAAAAAATTTCTCCTATTCCGTGTGCCTTAGGTTTCCTCAATAGCCTCTAATGTGGAACTCTATCGAAAGCCTTAATGAAGTCCATATACACAATATCATATTCATTACCATGATCTACCTCCTCAAATACCTTAGTGAAGAAAGTTAGTAAATTCGTAAGACAGGAACGACCCTTTGTAAACTGTGTTGAGAATCATTAATCAATCTGTGCCTATCAAGATGGCTACGAATTACTTCGGCAATTATTGATTCCATAAATTTTCCCGCTATGGAGGTAAGGCTTATTGGTCTATAGTTCGAAGCCAAGGACCTGTCACCTGCCTTGTAAATAGGTATTACATTTGTCATTTTCCACTTACCAGGCACTATGCTAGTTTGTAGTGATATGTTGAAAAGATTAGCCAAAGGTATGCTAAGTTCCTCTTTACATTCCTTTAACACCCTTGCAAACAGTTCATCAGGACCTGGGGATTTGTTAGGTTTAAATTTCTCTATTTGTCTGAGGATCATGTCACTAGGTACCGCGATTGTGCATAGTTTATTATCTTCCTGTTCAACATAATCTATTGTTTCAGGAATTTAGCTAGTATTTTCCCGGGTAAAAACTGAGAGGCAGTAAATATTGAAAATTTCACATATCCTTTTCACTGTCAGTGATCTGACCAGAGTTACTCTTTAGTGGGCCTATCTTGTCCCTAATCTTACTTCTGTATACCTGAAAGAACCTTTTTGGGTTAGTCTTTGAATCCCTTGCGACCTTAGCCTCATAATCCCTTTTTGCTTTTCTTATTCCTTTTTTTATTTCTCTCTTTAACTGAACATACTGATTTCTTAACTGCCCATCCCCTCTTTCGATACGCCTATATATGCCTCTCTTTTGACCAATGAGATTTTTTAAATTATTGTTCATCAATTTGGGATCATTTTTGTTAGATCTAATTTCCCTACTCGGAACAAAAGTTGTCTGGGCAGCTAGAACTATGCTCTGAAAAACGTCATATTGGCAACCAAGATCACCTACCTGACCCATAGTCAGGATATCCCAATTTAGCCCACACAGGTAATTTTTCAGTCCCATGAAGTCGGCCAAGCGAAAATCAGGAACAAAGATTTGATTGCAGTTATCTGGGTAATTCCATGATATATTGAAACTAAGTGATTTGTGATCACTTTCTCCAAGCTCATCATTAACCTCAAGATTATTAATTAGTGAATCTTTGTTGGCAAGAACCAAGTCAAGCAGATTGTTTCCTCTAGTTGGTTCTGTCACAACCTGTTCTAAAAAGCAATCCAGAACCATGTCAAGAAAGTCACTACTCATGATTTCCTGTCGTATTGTTCCAATCAATTTGTCTTAAGTTAAAATCTCCCGTTAACACATTTTCATATCTAGATGCCTTATGAATTTCGTCCCATAACAGCTTACTGCACTCCCTATCAAGGTTTGAGGGTCTATAAATCACACCCAAAATTAATTTGTCATGACCCTCGAGAAACTGTAGCCAGATTCTGTGTTCGATGTTTCTAATCTTATATCATATCTAAGACAACAATTTAAATTATCTTTGACTTAGATTGCCACTCCACCACCATTCCTGTTGACCCTGTCAGTGTGGAATAGTTTATAACCCTGTATGTTGCATTCAGAAGGCATTTCTCTATCTTTCAGGTTGAACCAGGTCTCTGTTATACCAATAATATCTATATTACGTGCACTTGCAAGTAATCTTAGCTCATCTATCTTATATCTTAGACTCCTACTATTTGTATAGTAAAGCTTAAGGGAGCTAGTCACTCGTTGCCCTCTACTATCTCTCTTTGTTTGTTGATCAATTGATTTGCCATTACTAGCAACTTTATTTTGAATATTATCTTTTAAACATATCCCTGAGGTATCCCGGTAATATCTGCTGTTTTCAACCCTAATACTGCAGCTTGATTGTTTCCCACAAACACCCATACCCCTATAATCTATCAGTTTAAAGTCCTAGACAAGTCATCAATTACCCCCTCAATCGAATTGGTTAATGCAACCACTCCAGCCCCAGAGAGATGAACCCCATCCCTTGCATACATATCACGTTTGCCATAGAAGCTGTCCCAGTTATCAATGAACGGGATTGCAAGTTCCTTGCAGTACCTGTCCAGTCAGCAATTTATACCAATTACCCTAGACATCCATTCATTGCCCACTCCCTTTCTAGGCACGATGCTACATATGACTGGGATCCCTCCCTTAGACCTGACTACTTCTATGGCTGACCTGTACTTATCCAGCTATCACATTATAACACAGAATAAAACACAAGACAGCGAACACATCTAGTAACACTATAACAAACTTTGATGAATTAGACACATGTACAATATCTGGATATCTTCATTCTATAGACGTTTTGACATCTAGTGACATTCTTCTTCTTGATTCGCCGGTACTCTCCCAGTCCGGGTCCTTTCCAGATGGTGACCTGGTCTTGGCTCCCTGTCTTGGGAGTGTCTCAGACCTATGTCTGCCATGGGAAGAGGTACAAGTACCTCCTCATCTTCCATCCAGCGACATGATCAGTACCATATTGAAGAATGAAAAGATAGAATAAGGGACCCCAATGGAAATATGTCACTTTGTCTGACTTTATTTTGGGTTATCCCAGGTTCTCTGCACATATGCTGCTATGTATGATCTATGTAACTGTATTTGGGTATACCTGAATAAACTTACTTAGAAGATGCAGTAATCATTTGTATATACCTAATTCATTATCTTGTCAGCTACATCATACACTATGATACCAATAAAAGACAGGAAAGAATGAAATACTTACTTAACTCCTTAAGGAGAGGTAGTGAGGAGGGTTCAGCAGTTATAGCATCGTGTAGCTGTGTCAGGAGGTGGCAAGCATGATCGTCATTCACTACAGCTAGGTAGAGTCTTCTCACACTGGCAGGCAGAAATTTAACCCCATCGCCACTCAGACAACCCACGAACTCCTCCATGATACTCCTGCAACTGAAAAATACTTATAACCACCAGTGCAGCCCATCACCACTTACGTATTCTGCAAGCACTTCAGGTCACACCAGTGCAACCCATTACCACTGTCGTATTCTACAAGCACTTCAGGTCACACCAGTGCAGCCTATCACCACTGTCGTATTCTGCAAGCACTTCAGGTCACACCAGTGCAGCCTATCACCACTGTCGTATTCTACAAGCACTTCAGGTCACACCAGTGCAGCCTATCACCACTGTCGTATTCTGCAAGCACTTCAGGTCACACCAGTGCAGCCTATCACCACTGTCGTATTCTACAAGCACTTCAGGTCACACCAGTGACCCAGACCTAGCTCCCGTTCTGCGAGCTGTTAGTGTCAGTGTTGCAGAACCTCTTGAAGTTGCCAAGGAATCGGGAAATATCTTGTCCATGTCTCCCAAGGGCTTCACCTTTGTCCCTCATTTTTTGCTTCTAAGTCTGCCATGGAGCAATCGCCCTTGGATTTCTCTTCTAATGGGTTGGAGCCTTATAACATACCTTTTGCTCTCTTAGAGCTAGAGTCCACGCTTTCCGCATGCTGGTCATCGGCATCTTGCCCCACTGATATTCATATCCGAATGCTACAGTATCTGCATTCAAAAGCCCTTACAGTCCTTTTGCGTTTTTTAATCTTGTTTGGACTTGAGGGGTTCTCTCTCAATGGAAATCATTGTACTACCATTTCGCAAACGAGGCATTTTGGGGCTTGATACCTCTCACTATCATCCCATTGCTCTCAACAGTACAATCTGCAAGGTGATGGAACGATTGGTGAATAGACGTCTGATATGGTATTTGGAGACTCAAGATAGTCTTACTCCTCGCCAATATGGCTTTCGCATAGGCCGCTCTACTCTGGACCCCTTGCTCCACTTAGAGACATATGTGTGAAATGTCTTTGCTAATAACCACTCCATTATGGCAGTCTTTTTTGATCTCGAGAAAGCATATGACACCACTTGGAGGTATATTATCTTAGCCGAGGCTCTCTCCTTAGGCCACCGTGGTAATCTACCGACCTTCCTTGCTGCTTTCTTATCTGAAAGACATTTTCGTGTTTGTCTTCACGCCTCATTTTCCTCAGACTTTGTTCAGGCCGAGGGAGTCCCACTACCCTTTTTTTTCTTGGCTATAAATGATCTACCGTACATTATGCCATCGAATATTTGGTCGTCACTTTATGTGGATGACTTTGCTATAACTCACGATATAGTAATAACACGATTGCAAACAACCCATACCATGGGTGGATTTTTTGAGACTCTGATTGTGGGTTCTAACCCCACCCGTGGTATGGTTTGACTTCGCTATAGCTTACGCAGGAGCTGACTGTCGCCTGGTAACGGCCTTCCTTCAGGATGCGACTGACAGTGTTTCCCATTGAGTCACTTCTCATGGATTTAAATTGTCTGGTGCAAAAACCCATTTCATTACTTTCACTAGACGTCCTCTTGTCCCAGATATTCCATTGTACCTGCATGGCTTACGTATCCTGTAATGTGATACGGTCAGGTTTCTTGGCCTTTTGTTCGATCGCCGGTTGACCTGGAGACCTCACATTTCCTCTATGAAAGCAGCTTTCCACGGTCGGCAGAGCCTCCTTAAAATTCTTGCACATCGTTCATAGGGGACAGATCGCAGGACTCTCCTTCATTTGCATTCTGCCGTAGTCTTGTCGAAGCTGGATTATGGCGACCAATCTATTCTTTTGGTTCTTCTGCAACTCTCTCTAATCTAGATCCCCTTCATCATCAAGGTTTACGTTTATGCCTTGGTGCCTTTTGTTCATCCCCTGTTGAGAGCTGAGACGAATGTTCCTTCCTTAGCCGACCATTGTGATGCTCATTGCCCATTGTCCACTCTCATAACCTTCATGTTTCTTCTACATACAGTTTGGTCTCTGACATTAGTAGAGGTCCGTTTTTTGATCCACACCCCTGCTTACTCCGTCCATTTTTTTTTTAATTTTCACTCACTCCAGTCTCCTCTCCAGTTACCTCCCTTGTATGTTCATGTAGCATCTGCCTTTTCTCTTCCCCCTTTGGAGGTTCCGACAGTTCGTGTCCGTTCTCCCCTACTACCGTGCGTTCAGCTCTCCTACCTACGGCTGCTTCTCGCTCTCTTTTTCTTGATCACTTCTGGTCTCATACTCGTGCCCTCACTGTTTATACAGATGGTTCTGAATCTTCTGACGGTGTTGGGGTCGCGGTGGTGTTCCCTGACGATGTTGTCCGAGGTCATTTCTTAGACTCAGCGAGCATTTTTACCGCCGAGTTGTATGCCATCGTCACAGTGCTTCTCCGTACTACATGTCTCCTTCAGCATTTATGATCATTTTGAATTTCCTCGGCACTTTACAGGTCATTAAACAATTTGATTCTTCTCATCCGTTGGTCCTTCATATTGAACTTTGGTTGCGTCTTGTAGCTAACAAAGAGATAAGATAAAAGATAAGATTTTCTTCGGATTTTTAACCCCGGAGGGTTAGCCACTCAGGATAACCCAAGACAGTCAGTACGTCATCAAGGACTGTTTGTCTTATTTCCATTGTGGTCCTCAATCTTGTCCCCCAGGATGCGACCCACACCAGTCGACCAACACCCAGGTACCTATTTGCTGCTAGGTGAACATGACAACAGGTGTAAGGAAACACGTCGAAATGTTTCCACCCCGCCGGGAATCGAACCCGGGTTCTCCTTGTGTGAAGCCGTCATTTTCTGTTGGCTCTCTGGACACGTTGACGTGTGGTGCAGTGAACAGGCTGATGCTACTGTGCAGTCAGTGGTATGTGATCTTCCGGTTTCTTATAAAGGGAGTATCTTGCAGTCATCTCTGCCCGTCTTCGCAACCGTTGGCAGCAACAACAAATTACATTCTATTAAACCATGTTTGGGTTTGTGGCCATCTTACCACAGTTGCTGTACTTAGGAGACTGTGTTTTCCTGTCTCCGCATCGACCATACTCGCCTTACCAATGGGTATATCATGGAGCGACACTGTTCCTCTCTGTGAGGCTTGTCAGGTCCCAGTTATCGTTTCGTCACTTTCCTGTGGCAAGCGGAATTCACTTCCAGCGTCGCCGCTGCTCTGCCTCTCCTTGTTGACGGTCATGTCTTAGACTTACTCTCACCATTTACTACACGTACCTCGACATATAACCTTCAACGTTCCTTCCAGATCTTTTCTTTCCTCACTTCTGATCCTCTTTCCAACTAGTTGTTTATATCCCCGGCAATATTGTCTGTCCAGCAGCGCTGTGTGACTCTTGGCGGTTTAGCGCATTATTTAATTATAATAATAATAATTTTTAATTCTAGTTTCCAGTAACGTCCCGACATTATTATTAATATTATAATCATGGGGAGCGCTAAACCCGTAGGATTATACAGCGTAAGTGGTGGAGATGGAATGTATTCAGGCTTAATTCAGGGAACTTGAGCACATATCCAATTCCCTAAATCAAGAGCCCCTCACCAGCATCAAGGAACCTTCCCTGAGGGGTAATGTACCCACAAGTGATATCACTTTATATCACAATAATTAAGGGCACATATCTCCACTCAGTAAATTTTGGATTAACATTATTAATCTTCCAGTTGTTTAGCGGCGGTGATTGTACACATGGAACCTGAACTACGATTCAGAGTGTGTACTTTAAGATTTGTCCATAGTGTTGTATTGATTCCCTAAGTCATAAATAAGTGAACTAGAAAGAGGACCAAAAAACATTTCCCAAGGGGTCTCCAGGGAGCCCCGCCCCCTCCCCTCCCCGCATCCCTGAAAGTCATATGCTCCCCTTATCATACATATCTTATCGCCAGATAAAAGCATGAATGATTCATCATTTCATATATCTTAAGACACAAAGAATCAATTTTCACCAACATTTATACAGTGAATGTTTCCCAGGAACATAACATTTATTTTGACTAAAATTTTTTGGAAGTATTATATAGTTTCGTTTAACTTGGTTTGTTTAAATTAAATTTATTTAGGTTTGGTTTGAGTTGGTAAAGATTCTCACTTATATCTTGTAAATCCAAATTTTACATCAAATATACAGCCGCCTGCGTCTCAGTAATATTGTTCCACTATAACTATTATGAGGCCTGGCCACAGACCGGGCCACGGGGGCGCTGACCCCTCAAACCCTCTTTAGGTATACTCCAGGTAACTTCAAGTTCTTAATGTGGTTCTTTGTGTCTTTAACAGGTTCTACCGTAATGGATTCGTTTCAATGTCTGATGAGTCAGGGATCATCTGCTGGTGCCTCACGTCTCACTAGATGTCTGCTGTTTCAGGGATCATCTGCTGGTGCCTCACGTCTCGCTAGATATCTATTGTGTCAGGGATCATCTGCTGGTGCCTCAGGTCTCACTAGATGTCTGCTGTGTCAGGGATCATCTGCTGGTGCCTCAGATCTCACTAGATGTCTGCTGTGTCAGGGATCATCTGCTGGTGCCTCATGTCTCGCTAGATATCTATTGTGTCAGGGATCATCTGCTGGTGCCTCACGTCTCACTAGATGTCTGCTGTGTCAGGGATCATCTGCTGGTGCCTCAGGTCTCACTAGATGTCTGCTGTGTCAGGGATCATCTGCTGGTGCCTCAGGTCTCACTAGATGTCTGCTGTGTCAGGGATCATCTGCTGGTGCCTCAGGTCTCACTAGATGTCTGATGTGTCAGGGATCATCTGTTGGTGCCTCAGGTCTCACTAGATGTCTGCTGTGTCAGGGATCATCTGCTGATGCCTCAGGTCTCACTAGATGTCTGATGTGTCAGGGATCATCTGCTGGTGCCTCAGGTCTCACTAGATGTCTGATGTGTCAGGGATCATCTGCTGGTGCCTCAGGTCTCACTAGATGTCTGCTGTGTCAGGGATCATCTGCTGGTGACTCAGGTCTCACTAATTGTCTGCTGTGTCAGGGATCATCTGCTGGTGCCTCAGGTCTCACTAGATGTCTGCTGTGTCAGGGATCATCTGCTGGTGCCTCAGGTCTCACTAGATGTCTGCTGTGTCAGGGATCATCTGCTGGACCCCCCGGGGCTCACTAGATGTCTGATATTTCTGGGATCATCTGTTGGTGCCTCTGGTCTCACTAGATGTCTGCTGTGTCAGGGATCATCTGCTGGTGACTCAGGTCTCACTAGATGTCTGCTGTGTCAGGGATCATCTGCTGGTGCCTCAGGTCTCACTAGATGTCTGATGTTTCAGGGATCATCTGCTGGTGCCTCAGGTCTCACTAGATGTCTGCTGTGTCAGGGATCATCTGCTGATGCCTCAGGTCTCACTAGATGTCTGCTGTGTCAGGGATCATCTGCTGGTGCCTTAGGTCTCACTAGATGTCTGCTGTGTCAGGGATCATCTGCTGGTACCTCAGGTCTCACTAGATGTCTGCTGTGTCAGGGATCATCTGCTGGTGCCTCAGGTTTCACTAGATGTCTGCTGTGTCAGGGATCATCTGCTGGTGCCTCAGGTCTCACTAGATGTCTGATGTTTCAGGGATCATCTGCTGGTGCCTCAGGTCACACTAGATGTCTGCTCTGTCAGGGATCATCTGCTGGTGACTCAGCTCTCAGTAGATGTCTGCTGTGTCAGGGATCATCTGCTGGTGCCTCAGGTCTCACTAGATGTCTGCTGTGTCAGGGATCATCTGCTGGTGCCTCAGGTCTCACTAGATGTCTGATGTTTCAGGGATCATCTGCTGGTGCCTCAGGTCTCACTAGATGTCTGCTGTGTCAGGGATCATCTGCTGGTGCCTCAGGTCTCACTAGATGTCTGCTGTGTCAGGGATCATCTGCTGGTGCCTCAGGTCTCACTAGATGTCTGCTGTGTCAGGGATCATCTGCTGGTGCCTCACGTCTCACTAGATGTCTGCTGAGTCAGGGATCATCTGCTGGTGCCTCAGGTCTCACTAGATGTCTGCTGTGTCAGGGATCATCTGCTGGTCGGGTCTCACTAGATGTATGATGTTTCAGGGATCAGCCTCATCTCACTAGATGTCTGATGTGTCAGGGATCATCTGCTGGTGCCTCAGGTCTCACTAGATGTCTGTTGTGTCAGGGATCATCGGCTGGTGCCTCAGATCTCACTAGATGTCTGCTGTGTCAGGGATCATCTGCTGGTGCCTCACGTCTCACTAGATGTCTGCTGTGTCAGGGATCATCTGCTGGTGCCTCAGGTCTCACTAGATGTCTGATGTGTCAGGGATCATCTGCTGGTGCCTCAGGTCTCACTAGATGTCTGCTGTGTCAGGGATCATCTGCTGGTGCCTCAGATCTCACTAGATGTCTGATGTGTCAGGGATCATCTGCTGGTGCCTCAGGTCTCACTAGATGTCTGCTGTGTCAGGGATCATCTGCTGGTGCCTCAGGTCTCACTAGATGTCTGATGTGTCAGGGATCATCTGCTGGTGCCTCAGGTCTCACTAGATGTCTGCTGTGTCAGGGATCATCTGCTGGTGCCTCAGATCTCACTAGATGTCTGCTGTGTCAGGGATCATCTGCTGGTGCCTCAGGTCTCACTAGATGTCTGCTGTGTCAGGGATCATCTGCTGGTGCCTCAGATCTCACTAGATGTCTGCTGTGTCAGGGATCATCTGCGGGTGCCTCAGGTCTCACTAGATGTCTGCTGTGTCAGGGATCATCTGCTGGTGCCTCAGGTCTCACTAGATGTCTGATGTTTCAGGGATCATCTGCTGGTGCCTCAGGTCTCACTAAATCTCTGCTCTGTCAGGGATCATCTGCTGGTGTCTCAGGTCTCACTAGATGTCTGCTGTGTCAGGGATCATCTGCTGGTGCCTTAGGTCTCACTAGATGTCTGCTGTGTCAGGGATCATCTGCTGGTACCTCAGGTCTCACTAGATGTCTGCTGTGTCAGGGATCATCTGCTGGTGCCTCAGATCTCACTAGATGTCTGATGTGTCAGGGATCATCTGCTGGTGCCTCAGGTCTCACTAGATGTCTGCTGTGTCAGGGATCATCTGCTGGTGCCTCAGGTCTCACTAGATGTCTGATGTGTCAGGGATCATCTGCTGGTGCCTCAGGTCTCACTAGATGTCTGCTGTGTCAGGGATCATCTGCTGGTGCCTCAGATCTCACTAGATGTCTGCTGTGTCAGGGATCATCTGCTGGTGCCTCAGGTCTCACTAGATGTCTGCTGTGTCAGGGATCATCTGCTGGTGCCTCAGATCTCACTAGATGTCTGCTGTGTCAGGGATCATCTGCTGGTGCCTCAGGTCTCACTAGATGTCTGCTGTGTCAGGGATCATCTGCTGGTGCCTCAGGTCTCACTAGATGTCTGATGTTTCAGGGATCATCTGCTGGTGCCTCAGGTCTCACTAAATCTCTGCTCTGTCAGGGATCATCTGCTGGTGTCTCAGGTCTCACTAGATGTCTGCTGTGTCAGGGATCATCTGCTGGTGCCTTAGGTCTCACTAGATGTCTGCTGTGTCAGGGATCATCTGCTGGTACCTCAGGTCTCACTAGATGTCTGCTGTGTCAGGGATCATCTGCTGGTGTCTCAGGTTTCACTAGATGTCTGCTGTGTCAGGGATCATCTGCTGGTGCCTCAGGTCTCACTAGATGTTTGATGTTTCAGGGATCATCTGCTGGTGCCTCAGGTCACACTAGATGTCTGCTCTGTCAGGGATCATCTGCTGGTGACTCAGTTCTCAGTAGATGTCTCCTGTGTCAGGGATCATCTGCTGGTGCCTCAGGTCTCACTAGATGTCTGCTGTGTCAGGGATCATCTGCTGGTGCCTCAAGTCTCGCTAGATATCTATTGTGTCAGGGATCATCTGCTGGTGCCTCAGGTCTCACTAGATGTCTGATGTGTCAGGGATCATCTGCTGGTGCCTCAGGTCTCACTAGATGTCTGCTGTGTCAGGGATCATCTGCTGGTTACTCAGGTCTCACTAATTGTCTGCTGTGTCAGGGATCATCTGCTGGTGCCTCAGGTCTCACTAGATGTCTGCTGTGTCAGGGATCATCTGCTGGTGCCTCAGGTCTCACTATATGTCTGCTGTGTCAGGGATCATCTGCTGGTGCCTCAGGTCTCACTAGATGTCTGATATTTCAGGGATCATCTGCTGGTGCCTCTGGTCTCACTAGATGTCTGCTGTGTCAGGGATCATCTGCTGGTGACTCAGGTCTCACTAGATGTCTGCTGTGTCAGGGATCATCTGCTGGTGCCTCAGGTCTCACTAGATGTCTACTGTGTCAGGGATCATCTACTGGTGCCTCACGTCTCACTAGATGTCTGCTGTGTCAGGGATCATCTGCTGGTGCCTCAGATCTCACTAGATGTCTGCTGTGTCAGGGATCATCTGCTGGTGCCTCAGGTCTCACTAGATGTCTGCTGTGTCAGGGATCATCTGCTTGTGCCTCAGGTCTCACTAGATGTCTGATGTTTCAGGGATCATCTGCTGGTGCCTCTGGTCTCACTAGATGTCTGCTGTGTCAGGGATCATCTGCTGGTGCCTCAGGTCTCACTAGATGTCTGCTGTGTCAGGGATCATCTGCTGGTGCCTTAGGTCTCACTAGATGTCTGCTGTGTCAGGGATCATCTGCTGGTACCTCAGGTCTCACTAGATGTCTGCTGTGTCAGGGATCATCTGCTGGTGCCTCAGGTTTCACTAGATGTCTGCTGTGTCAGGGATCATCTGCTGGTGCCTCAGGTCTCACTAGATGTCTGATGTTTCAGGGATCATCTGCTGATGCCTCAGGTCGCACTAGATGTCTGCTCTGTCAGGGATCATCTGCTGGTGCCTCAGTTCTCAGTAGATGTCTCCTGTGTCAGGGATCATCTGCTGGTGCCTCAGGTCTCACTAGATGTCTGCTGTGTCAGGAATCATCTGCTGGTGCCTCAAGTCTTGCTAGATATCCGTTGTGTCAGGGATCATCTGCTGGTGCCTCAGGTCTCACTAGATGCCTGATGTGTCAGGGATCATCTGCTTGTGCCTCAGGTCTCACTAGATGTCTGCTGTGTCAGGGATCATCTTCTGGTGACTCAGGTCTCACTAATTGTCTGCTGTGTCAGGGATCATCTGCTGGTGCCTCAGGCCTCACTTGATGTCTGCTGTGTCAGGAACCATCTACTGGTGCCTCACGTCTCACTAGATGTCTGCTGTGTCAGGGATCATCTGCTGGTGCCTCAGATCTCACTAGATGTCTGCTGTGTCAGGGATCATCTGCTGGTGCCTCAGGTCTCACTAGATGTCTGCTGTGTCAGGGATCATCTACTGGTGCCTCAGGTCTCACTAGATGTCTGCTGTGTCAGGGATCATCTGCTGGTGCCTCAGGTCTCATCTCACTAGATGTCTGCTGTGTCAAGGATCATCTGCTGGTGCCTCAGGTCTCGCATGTCTAGGGATCATGTCTGATATTTCAGGGATCATCTGCTGGTGCCTCAGATCTCACTAGATGTCTGCTGTGTCAGGGATCATCTGCTGGTGACTCAGGTCTCACTAGATGTCTGCTGTGTCAGGGATCATCTGCTGGTGCCTCAGGTCTCACTAGATGTCTACTGTGTCAGGGATCATCTACTGGTGCCTCACGTCTCACTAGATGTCTGCTGTGTCAGGGATCATCTGCTGGTGCCTCAGATCTCACTAGATGTCTGCTGTGTCAGGGATCATCTGCTGGTGCCTCAGGTCTCACTAGATGTCTGCTGTGTCAGGGATCATATGCTGGTGCCTCAGGTCTCACTAGATGTCTGATGTTTCAGGGATCATCTGCTGGTCTGCCTCATCTGCTGGTGGTCTCACTAGATGTCTGCTGTGTCAGGGATCATCTGCTGGTGCCTCAGGTCTCACTAGATGTCTGCTGTGTCAGGGATCATCTGCTGGTGCCTTAGGTCTCACTAGATGTCTGCTGTGTCAGGGATCATCTGCTGGTACCTCATGTCTCACTAGATGTTTGCTGTGTCAGGGATCATCTGCTGGTGCCTCAGGTTTCACTAGATGTCTGCTGTGTCAGGGATCATCTGCTGGTGCCTCAGGTCTCACTAGATGTCTGATGTTTCAGGGATCATCTGCTGGTGCCTCAGGTCACACTAGATGTCTGCTCTGTCAGGGATCATCTGCTGGTGCCTCAGTTCTCAGTAGATGTCTCCTGTGTCAGGGATCATCTGCTGGTGCCTCACGTCTCACTAGATGTCTGCTGTGTCAGGAATCATCTGCTGGTGCCTCAGGTCTCACTAGATGTCTGATGTGTCAGGGATCATCTGCTGGTGCCTCAGGTCTCACTAGATGTCTGCTGTGTCAGGGATCATCTGCTGGTGCCTCAGGTCTCACTAGATGTCTGCTGTGTCAGGGATCATCTGCTGGTGCCTCAGGTCTCACTAGATGTCTGCTGTGTCAGGGATCATCTGCTGGTGCCTCAGGTCTCACTAGATGTCTGCTGTGTCAGGGATCATCTACTGGTGCCTCAGGTCTCACTAGATGTCTGCTGTGTCAGGGATCATCTGCTGGTGCCTCAGGTCTCACTAGGTGTCTGCTGTGTCAGGGATCATCTGCTGGTGCCTCAGATCTCACTAGATGTCTGCTGTGTCAAGGATCATCTGCTGGTGCCTCATGTCTCGCTAGATGTCTGATGTGTCAGGGATCATCTGCTGGTGCCTCAGATCTCACTAGATGTCTGCTGTGTCAGGGATCATCTGCTGGTGCCTCAGGTCTCACTAGATGTCTGATGTTTCAGGGATCATCTGCTGGTGCCTCAGGTCTCACTAGATGTCTGCTGTGTCAGGGATCATCTGCTGGTGACTCAGGTCTCACTAATTGTCTGCTGTGTCAGGGATCATCTGCTGGTGCCTCAGGTCTCACTAGATGTCTGCTGTGTCAGGGATCATCTGCTGGTGCCTCAGGTCTCACTAGATGTCTGCTGTGTCAGGGATCATCTGCTGGTGCCTCAGGTCTCACTAGATGTCTGCTGTGTCAGGGATCATCTGCTGGTGCCTCAGGTCTCACTAGATGTCTGCTGTGTCAGGGATCATCTGCTGGTGCCTCAGGTCTCACTAGATGTCTGCTGTGTCAGGGATCATCTGCTGGTGCCTCAGATCTCACTAGATGTCTGCTGTGTCAGGGATCATCTGCTGGTGCCTCAGATCTCACTAGATGTCTGCTGTGTCAGGGATCATCTGCTGGTGCCTCAGGTCTCACTAGATGTCTGATGTTTCAGGGATCATCTGCTGGTGCCTCAGGTCTCACTAGATGTCTGCTGTGTCAGGGATCATCTGCTGGTGCCTCAGGTCTCACTAGATGTCTGCTGTGTCAGGGATCATCTGCTGGTGCCTCAGGTCTCACTAGATGTCTGCTGTGTCAGGGATCATCTGCTGGTGCCTCAGGTCTCACTAGATGTCTGCTGTGTCAGGGATCATCTGCTGGTGCCTCAGGTCTCACTAGATGTCTGCTGTGTCAGGGATCATCTGCTGGTGCCTCAGGTCTCACTAGATGTCTGCTGTGTCAGGGATCATCTGCTGGTGCCTCAGGTCTCACTAGATGTCTGCTGTGTCAGGGATCATCTGCTGGTGCCTCAGGTCTCACTAGATGTCTGCTGTGTCAGGGATCATCTGCTGGTGCCTCAGGTCTCACTAGATGTCTGATGTGTCAGGGATCATCTGCTGGTGCCTCAGGTCTCACTAGATGTCTGCTGTGTCAGGGATCATCTGCTGGTGCCTCAGGTCTCACTAGATGTCTGCTGTGTCAGGGATCATCTGCTGGTGCCTCAGGTCTCACTAGATGTCTGCTGTGTCAGGGATCATCTGCTGGTGCCTCAGGTCTCACTAGATGTCTGCTGTGTCAGGGATCATCTGCTGGTGCCTCAGGTCTCACTAGATGTCTGCTGTGTCAGGGATCATCTGCTGGTGCCTCAGGTCTCACTAGATGTCTGCTGTGTCAGGGATCATCTGCTGGTGCCTCAGGTCTCACTAGATGTCTGCTGTGTCAGGGATCATCTGCTGGTGCCTCAGGTCTCACTAGATGTCTGCTGTGTCAGGGATCATCTGCTGGTGCCTCAGGTCTCACTAGATGTCTGCTGTGTCAGGGATCATCTGCTGGTGCCTCAGGTCTCACTAGATGTCTGCTGTGTCAGGGATCATCTGCTGGTGCCTCAGGTCTCACTAGATGTCTGCTGTGTCAGGGATCATCTGCTGGTGCCTCAGGTCTCACTAGATGTCTGCTGTGTCAGGGATCATCTGCTGGTGCCTCAGGTCTCACTAGATGTCTGCTGTGTCAGGGATCATCTGCTGGTGCCTCAGGTCTCACTAGATGTCTGCTGTGTCAGGGATCATCTGCTGGTGCCTCAGGTCTCACTAGATGTCTGCTGTGTCAGGGATCATCTGCTGGTGCCTCAGGTCTCACTAGATGTCTGCTGTGTCAGGGATCATCTGCTGGTGCCTCAGGTCTCACTAGATGTCTGCTGTGTCAGGGATCATCTGCTGGTGCCTCAGGTCTCACTAGATGTCTGCTGTGTCAGGGATCATCTGCTGGTGCCTCAGGTCTCACTAGATGTCTGCTGTGTCAGGGATCATCTGCTGGTGCCTCAGGTCTCACTAGATGTCTGCTGTGTCAGGGATCATCTGCTGGTGCCTCAGGTCTCACTAGATGTCTGCTGTGTCAGGGATCATCTGCTGGTGCCTCAGGTCTCACTAGATGTCTGCTGTGTCAGGGATCATCTGCTGGTGCCTCAGGTGCTGTGTCAGGGATCAGTGTCTCACTAGATGTCTGCTGTGTCATGGATCATCTGCTGGTGCCTCAGGTCTCACTAGATGTCTTCTGTGTCAGGGATCATCTGCTGGTGCCTCAGGCCTCACTAGATGTCTGCTGTGTCAGGGATCATCTGCTGGTGCCTCAGGTCTCACTAGATGTCTGCTGTGTCAGGGATCATCTGCTGGTGCCTCAGGTCTCACTAGATGTCTGCTGTGTCAGGGATCATCTGCTGGTGCCAGGGATCATCTGCTGGTGCCTCTCACTAGATATCTATTGTGTCAGGGATCATCTGCTGGTGCCTGTCTCACTAGATGTCTGCTGTGGGATCATCTGCTGGTGCCTCAGGTCTCACTATATGTCTGCTGTGTCAGGGATCATCTGCTGATGCCTCAGGTCTCACTAGATGTCTGCTGTGTCAGGGATCATCTGCTGGTGCCTCAGGTCTCACTAGATGTCTGCTGTGTCAGGGATCATCTGCTGGTGCCTCAGGTCTCACTAGATGTCTGCTGTGTCAGGGATAATCTGCTGGTGCCTCAGGTCTCACTAGATGTCTGTGTCAGGGATCATCTACTGGTGCCTCAGGTCTCACTAGATGTCTGCTGTGTCAGGGATCATCTGCTGGTGCCTCAGGTCTCACTAGATGTCTGCTGTGTCAGGGATCATCTGCTGGTGCCTCAGGTCTCACTAGATGTCTGCTGTGTCAGGGATCATCTGCTGGTGCCTCAGGTCTCACTAGATGTCTGCTGTGTCAGGGATCATCTGCTGGTGCCTCAGGTCTCACTAGATGTCTGCTGTGTCAGGGATCATCTGCTGGTGCCTCAGGTCTCACTAGATGTCTGCTGTGTCAGGGATCATCTGCTGGTGCCTCAGGTCTCACTAGATGTCTGCTGTGTCAGGGATCATCTGCTGGTGCCTCAGGTCTCACTAGATGTCTGCTGTGTCAGGGATCATCTGCTGGTGCCTCAGGTTTCACTAGATATTTACTGTGTCAGGGATCATCTGCTGGTGCCTCAGGCCTCACTAGATGTCTGCTGTGTCAGGGATCATCTGCTGGTGCCTCAGGCCTCACTAGATGTCTGCTGTGTCAGGGATCATCTGCTGGTGCCTCAGGTCTCACTAGATGTCTGATGTGTCAGGGATCATCTGCTGGTGCCTCAGGTCTCACTAGATATCTGATGTGTCAGGGAACATCTACTGGTGCCTCAGGTCTCACTGGATGTCTGATGTGTCAGGGATCATCTGCTGGTGCCTCATATCTCACTAGATGTCTGCTGTGTCAGGGATCATATGCTGGTGCCTCAGGTCTCACTAGATGTCTGCTGTGTCAGGGATCATCTGCTGGTGCCTCAGGTCTCACTAGATGTCTGCTGTGTCAGGGATCATCTGCTGGTGCCTCAGGTCTCACTAGATGTCTGCTGTGTCAGGGATCATCTGCTGGTGCCTCAGGTCTCACTAGATGTCTGCTGTGTCAGGGATCATCTGCTGGTGCCTCAGGTCTCACTAGATGTCTGCTGTGTCAGGGATCATCTGCTGGTGACTCAGCTCTCAGTAGATGTCTCCTGTGTCAGGGATCATCAGCTGGTTTCCCAGCTCACAGTAGATGTCTTCTGTGTCAGGGATCATCTGCTGGTGACTAGGCTCTCAGTAGATGTCTTCTGTGTCAGGGATCATCTGCTGGTGACTCAGCACTCAGTAGATGTGTGCTGTGTCAGGGATCATGTGCGAGTGACTTAGCTCTCAGTAGGTGTCTGCTGTGTCATGGATCATCTGCTGGTGACTCAGCTCTCAGTAGATGTCTGCTGTGTCAGGGATCATCTGCTGGTGACTCAGCTCTCAGTAGATGTCTGCTGTGTCAGGGATCATCTGCGTGTGACTCAGCTCTCAGTAGATGTCTGCTGTGTCAGGGAATATCTGCTTGTAACCCAGCTCTCAGTAGATGTCAGCTGTGTCAGGGATCATCTGTTGGTGACTCAGCTCTCAGTAGATGTCTGCTGTGTCAGGGATCATCTGCTGGTGACTCAGCTCTCAGTAGATGTCTGCTGTGTCAGGGATCATCTGCGGGTGACTCAGCTCTCAGTAGATGTCTGCTGTGTCAGGGAATATCTGCTTGTAACCCAGCTCTCAGTAGATGTCAGCTGTGTCAGGGATCATCTGCGGGTGACTCAGCTCTCAGTAGATGTCTGCTGTGTCAGGGACCATGTGCTTGTGACCCACCTCTCAGTGAATGTCTGCTGTGTCAGGGATCATCTGCTGATAACGCCGCTGTCAGTAAAATTTCATAAGAACATCAAAACTTATGAAAGTTTTCTGGGTGACTTACAGTCTTGCCGATGTTCTGGAAGAGTTGTTGTAGAAAGGCTGGCATCTGATTTACGCTCAGGAGCTACAGTCTGAAGTTATGTTTGTTATGCAAGAAAGAGATCACCTGGAATCAACTCCTCTATTAATTCCAGATCAATCTTGCTGTGGGATAAGCAGAAAGCATTGACACTGAATGAATGTTATGTTCTCCATAATCTTGCAATTTGTGATGCTGTGGTTAACAAGTGTAAAGACAACACCGGCGCCGATACTATGCTATGGTGAAGGAAAATAAAATAATGCAAGACTGCCCAACACCGTGCTTCTTCAGAAGTATTGGTAATGATTGATGAAGACGCTTCATCTGGAAAGCCCACATCTTTAGTCATTGCTAAAGCTGGAGTGGCAACTACAGGAACTGCTGATGCCATCCTAAAAGCAAGACATGTAACCAAATCAATGTACTCTCATCAGAAAACATGTTGCTTTGACAAGGCATATGACGTATATAAACCAAAAGTTGCTTTTGGAAGAATGGGCGACTTTCAGCGATTTCCATAGACCAGAGCCATGAGGAACTAAAAATATTTAAAAATTCTAGAGGAGTTACTGGACTACCACAAGGTCCAGCATCTCTCGTTAAATAATCCCTTTGAGGACCCATAGCAAAGCATTTGCTCCAGGACTTAGGGAGAGTCCAAACCAAAAGTCAGATTTTTTTTTCATCATGATGAAGGTATAAAAGCGATAAACTAACTACATTTTTATGTTCAAAACCTTGTTTACGTCATTCGAAGACTGGAGAAATAAATCCTTTTCAAGAAAATTGAAATCTAATGAATTTTGAGAGCCGACAGTTTTGTGTAAAATGTCATCACTAAGAGGAGGAAGGAATAAACTGAAAAAGCAATACAAAGCATTAATTTATCTTTCTTAAATAAAGACACAACAGTAAAACATAAGAGAAGATTCAATTCTTCAAGGGTTCCAACTCAGACTTTCCCAAAATATACATGAAAACCAATACACGTGAAGTTGATCTTAACTGATTCTTCTCCTCTGAAGTTCAAGCTTTTCATCCATCCATGGCAGAAAGTGAAAAAGTGATTCATCATTCAAAGAAATCGGATATCATCGAATGTCTTAAGAAAAATGTTAGTAATTCCTTGGATTATGACTCACGAAATCGTAATGACATGATTGCAAACAAACCATACCCCGGCCGGGATTGAACCCGCGGTCAGAGAGTCTCAAAACTCCAGACCGTCGCGTTAGCCACTAGACCAGCTAGCCACAATAAGATTCGTCCAACTAGGTATATTTCTACACCATAGGAAGGTTAGCACAGGCACCACTGTTGGACGAATCTTATTGTGGCTAGCTGGTCTAGTGGCAACCGCGACGGTCTGGAGTTTTGAGACTCTCTGACCGCGGGTTCAATCCCGGCCGGGGTATGGTTTGGTCTTCTTGGATTATCTCTTCAATGAGTCAGTCCCTGCCTTGTTGTGGATAGTTTAGCACTTATCCACACGCTAGTTCCCCTGAGCTGGAGTTTCATGTTTCAACGGCTACAGAGATACGTATTTCAAGTTCATTCAAAAGAATGTTTCTCTATATTCTTTGAGAAACCTAGAGAAAAGAATCCATCAAAGATGACACCAGATCATTAAGAAGAATGGTAATGCGTTGAAATGTTGGCCGATGGTGAAAACACCTTGAAAAATCGTCTGAGTTTCTCAAAAAATAACTTAAATCAAGTAAGACTCTCGATTTAATCTGTCTTTAGTGCTGATAGGAGGACAGTCAAGCACTGGGGACCAGGCCATGACATGGATGGAGGGAACAGAGTCAAGCACTGGGGACCAGGCCATGACATGGATAGTGGGAAGACAGTCAAGTACTGGGAACCACGCCATGACATGGATGGAGGGAAGACAGTGAAGCACTGGGAACCAGGCCATGACATGGATGGGAGGAAGACAGTCAAGCACTGGGAACAAGGCCACGACATGGATGGTGGGAAGACAGTCAAGCACTGGGGACCAGGCCATGACATGGATGGAGGGAAGAGAGTCAAGCACTGGGGACAAGGCCATGACATGGATGGAGGGAAGACAGTCAAGCACTGGGGACAAGGCCATGACATGGATAGTGGGAAGACAGTCAAGCACTGGGAACCAGGCCATGACATGGATGGAGGGAAGACAGTCAAGCACTGGGAACCAGGCCATAACATGGATGGAGGGAAGACAGTCAAGCACTGGGAACCAGGACATGACATGGATGGAGGGAAGACAGTCAAACACTGGAAACCAGGCCATGACATGGATGGTGGGAAGACAGTCAAGCACTGGGGACCAGGCCATGACATGGATGGAGAAAAGACAGTCAAACACTGGGGACCAGGCCATGACATGGATGGTGGGAAGACAGTCAAGCACTGGGGACCAGGCCATGACATGGATGGTGGGAAGACAGTCAAGCACAGGGGACAAGGCCATGACATGGATTGTGGGAAGACAGTCAAGCACTGGGGACAACGCCATGACATGAATGGTGGGAAGACAGTCAAGCACTGGGGACAAGGCCATGATATGGATGGTGGGAAGAGAGTCAAGCACTGGGGACAAGGCCATGATATGGATGGTGGGAAGAGAGTCAAGCACTGGGGACAAGGCCATGATATGGATGGTGAGAAAACAGTAAAGCACAGGGGATAAGGCCATGATATGGATAGTGGGAAGACGTCAAGCACTGGGGACAAGGCCATGATATGGATGGTGGGAAGACAGTCAAGCACCGGTGACAAGGCCATGACATGGATGGTGGGAAGACGGTCAAGAACTGGGGACAAGGCAAAGATATGGATGGTGGGAAAAAAGTCAAGCACAGGTGACAAAGCCATGATATGGATGGTGGGAAGACAGTCAAGCTCAGGGGACCAGGCCATGACATGGATGGTGGGAAGACAGTCAACCACTGGGGACCAGGCCATGACATGGATGGTGGGAATACAGTCAAGCACTGGGAACCAGGCCATGACATGGATGTAGGGAAGACAGTCAAGCACTAGGAACCAGGCCACGACATGGATGGAGGGAAGACAGTCAAGCACTGGGAACCAGGCCATGACATGGATGGAGGGAAGACAGTCAAGCACTGGAAACCAGGCCATGACATGGATGGAGGGAAGACAGTCAAGCGCTGGGAACCAGGCCATGACATGGATGGAGGGAAGACAGTCAAGCACTGGGAACCAGGCTATGACATGGATGGCGGGAAGAGAGTCAAGCACTAGGGACAAGGCTAAGACATGGGTGGAGGGAAGACAGTCAAGCACTGGGGACAAGGCCATTACATGGATGGTGGGAAGACAGTCAAGCACTGGGGACCAGGCCATGACATGGATGGTGGGAAGACAGTCAAGCACTGGGGACAGGGCTATGACATGGATGGAGGGAAGACATTCAAGCACTAGGGACCAGGCCATGACATAGATGGTGGGAAGACAGTCAAGCACTGGGGACAAGGCCATGATATGGACGGTGGGAAGACCGTCAAGCACTGGGGACAAGATCATGATATGGATGGTGGGAAAACAGTCAAGCACAGGGGACAAGGCCATGATATGGATGGTGGGAAGACAGTCAAGCACTGGGGACCAGGCCAAGATATGGATGGTGGGAAAACAGTCAAGCACAAGGGACCAGGCCATGACATTGATGGTGGGAAGACAGTCAAGCACTGGGGACCAGGCCATGAGATGTACGGTGGGAAGACAGTCAAGCACTGGGGACAAGATCATGATATGGATGGTGGGAAAACAGTCAAGCACAGGGGACAAGGCC
The DNA here is from genome assembly GCF_038502225.1 of Cherax quadricarinatus. Taxonomy (NCBI): domain Eukaryota; kingdom Metazoa; phylum Arthropoda; class Malacostraca; order Decapoda; family Parastacidae; genus Cherax; species Cherax quadricarinatus. The sequence continues at coordinate 21,185,678 of NC_091353.1, forward strand.
ATGATATGGATGGTGGGAAGACAGTCAAGCACTGGGGACCAGGCCATGACATGAATGGTGGGAAGACAGTCAAGCACTGGGGACAAGGCCATGATATGGATGGTGGGAAGACAGTCAAGCACTGGGGACAAGGCCATGATATGGATGGTGGGAAGACAGCCAAGCACCGGGGACAAGGCCATGACATGGATGGTGGGAAGAGAGTCAAGCACTGGGGACAAGGCCATTATATGGATGGTGGAAAGACAGTCAAGCACTGGGGACAAGGCCATGATATGGATGGTGGGAAGAGAGTCAAGCACTGGGGACAAGGCCATGATATGGATGGTGGGAAGAGAGTCAAGCACTGGGGACAAGGCCATGATATGGATGGTGGGAAAACAGTAAAGCACAGGGGATAAGGCCATGATATGGATAGTGGGAAGACGTCAAGCACTGGGGACAAGGCCATGATATGGATGGTGGGAAGACAGTCAAGCACCGGTGACAAGGCCATGACATGGATGGTGGGAAGACGGTCAAGAACTGGGGACAAGGCAAAGATATGGATGGTGGGAAAAAAGTCAAGCACAGGTGACAAAGCCATGATATGGATGGTGGGAAGACAGTCAAGCTCAGGGGACCAGGCCATGACATGGATGGTGGGAAGACAGTCAACCACTGGGGACCATGCCATGACATGGATGGTGGGAATACAGTCAAGCACTGGGAACCAGGCCATGACATGGATGTAGGGAAGACAGTCAAGCACTAGGAACCAGGCCACGACATGGATGGAGGGAAGACAGTCAAGCACTGGGAACCAGGCCATGACATGGATGGAGGGAAGACAGTCAAGCACTGGAAACCAGGCCATGACATGGATGGAGGGAAGACAGTCAAGCGCTGGGAACCAGGCCATGACATGGATGGAGGGAAGACAGTCAAGCACTGGGAACCAGGCTATGACATGGATGGCGGGAAGAGAGTCAAGCACTAGGGACAAGGCTAAGACATGGGTGGAGGGAAGACAGTCAAGCACTGGGGACAAGGCCATGACATGGATGGTGGGAAGACATTCAAGCACTGGGGACCAGGCCATGACATGGATGGTGGGAAGACAGTCAAGCACTGGGGACAGGGCTATGACATGGATGGAGGGAAGACATTCAAGCACTAGGGACCAGGCCATGACATAGATGGTGGGAAGACAGTCAAGCACTGGGGACAAGGCCATGATATGGACGGTGGGAAGACCGTCAAGCACTGGGGACAAGATCATGATATGGATGGTGGGAAAACAGTCAAGCACAGGGGACAAGGCCATGATATGGATGGTGGGAAGACAGTCAAGCACTGGGGACAAGGCCAAGATATGGATGGTGGGAAAGCAGTCAAGCACAGGGGACAAGGCTATGACATGGATGGAGGGAAGACAGTCAAGCACTGGGGACCAGGCCATGACATGAATGGTGGGAAGACAGTCAAGCACTGGGGACAAGGCCATGATATGGATGGTGGGAAGACAGTCAAGCACTGGGGACAAGGCCATGATATGGATGGTGGGAAGACAGCCAAGCACCGGGGACAAGGCCATGACATGGATGGTGGGAAGACAGTCAAGCACTGGGGACAAGGCCAAGATATGGATGGTGGGAAAGCAGTCAAGCACCTGGGACAAGGCCATGACATGGATGGTGGGAAGACAGTCAAGCACTGGGGACATGGCCAAGATATGGATGGTGGGAAAGCAGTCAAGCACAGGTGACAAAGCCATGATATGGATGGTGGGAAGACAGTCAAGCACTGGGGACAAGGCCATGATATGGATGTTGGGAAGACAGTCAAGCACTGGGGACAAGGCCATGATATGGATGGTGGGAAGACAGCCAAGCACCGGGGACAAGGCCATGACATGGATGGTGGGAAGACAGTCAAGCACTGGGGACAAGGCCTAGATATGGATGGTGGGAAAGCAGTCAAGCACTGGGGACAAGGCTATGACATGGATGGAGGGAAGACAGACAAGCACTAGGGACCAGGCCATGACATGGATGGTGGGAAGACAGTCAAGCACTGGGGACAAGGCCATGGCATGGATGGTGGGAAGACAGTCAAGCACTGGGGACAAGATCATGATATGGATGGTGGGAAGACCGTCAAGCACTGGGGACAAGATCATGATATGGATGGTGGGAAGACAGCCAAGCACCTGGGACAAGGCCATGACATGGATGGTGGGAAGACAGTCAAGCACTGGGGACATGGCCAAGATATGGATGGTGGGAAAGCAGTCAAGCACAGGTGACAAAGCCATGATATGGATGGTGGGAAGACAGTCAAGCACTGGGGACCAGGCCATGACATGGATGGTGGGAAGACAGTCAAGCACTGGGGACAAGGCCATGATATGGATGGTGGGAAGACAGTCAAGCACTGGGGACAAGGCCATGATATGGATGGTGGGAAGAGAGTCAAGCACTGGGGACAAGGCCATGATATGGATGGTGGGAAAACAGTAAAGCACAGGGGATAAGGACATGATATGGATAGTGGGAAGACGTCAAGCACTGGGGACAAGGCCATGACATGGATGGTGGGAAGACAGTCAAGCACTGGGGACAAGGCCATGACATGGATGGTGGGAAGACAGTCAAGCACTGGGGACAAGGCCATGATATGGATGGTGGGAAGACAGTCAAGCACTGGGGACAAGGCCATGATATGGATGGTGGGAAGAGAGTCAAGCACTGGGGACAAGGCCATTATATGGATGGTGGAAAGACAGTCAAGCACTGGGGACAAGGCCATGATATGGATGGTGGGAAGAGAGTCAAGCACTGGGGACAAGGCCATGATATGGATGGTGGGAAAACAGTAAAGAACAGGGGATAAGGCCATGATATGGATAGTGGGAAGACGTCAAGCACTGGGGACAAGGCCATGACATGGATGGTGGGAAGACAGTCAAGCACTGGGGACAAGGCCATGATAGGCATGGTGGGAAGACAGTCAAGCACTGGGGACAAGGCCATGACATGGATGGTGGGAAGACAGTCAAGCACTGGGGACAAGGCCATGATAGGCATGGTGGGAAGACAGTCAAGCACTGGGGACAAGGCCATGATATGGATGGTGGGAAGACAGTCAAGCATAGGGAATAAGGCCATCATATGGATGGTGGGAAAGCAGTCAAGCACTGGGGACAAGGCCATGATATGGATGGTGGGAAGAGAGTCAAGCACAGGGGACAAGGCCATGATATGGATAGTGGGAAGACAGTCAAGCACTAGGGACAAGGCCATGATATGGATGGTGGGAAGACAGTCAAGCACTGGGGACAAGGCCATGATATGGATGGTGGGAAGGCAGTCAAGCACTGGGGATAAGGCCATGATATGGACGGCGGGAAGACAGTCAAGCACTGGGGACAAGGCCATGATATGGATGGTGGGAAGACAGTCAAGCACTGGGGACCAGGCCATGACATGAATGGTGGGAAGACAGTCAAGCACTGGGGACAAGGCCATGATATGGATGGTGGGAAGACAGTCAAGCACTGGGGACAAGGCCATGATATGGATGGTGGGAAGACAGCCAAGCACCGGGGACAAGGCCATGACATGGATGGTGGGAAGAGAGTCAAGCACTGGGGACAAGGCCATTATATGGATGGTGGAAAGACAGTCAAGCACTGGGGACAAGGCCATGATATGGATGGTGGGAAGAGAGTCAAGCACTGGGGACAAGGCCATGATATGGATGGTGGGAAGAGAGTCAAGCACTGGGGACAAGGCCATGATATGGATGGTGGGAAAACAGTAAAGCACAGGGGATAAGGCCATGATATGGATAGTGGGAAGACGTCAAGCACTGGGGACAAGGCCATGATATGGATGGTGGGAAGACAGTCAAGCACCGGTGACAAGGCCATGACATGGATGGTGGGAAGACGGTCAAGAACTGGGGACAAGGCAAAGATATGGATGGTGGGAAAAAAGTCAAGCACAGGTGACAAAGCCATGATATGGATGGTGGGAAGACAGTCAAGCTCAGGGGACCAGGCCATGACATGGATGGTGGGAAGACAGTCAAGCACTGGGGACCAGGCCATGACATGGATGGTGGGAATACAGTCAAGCACTGGGAACTAGGCCATGACATGGATGTAGGGAAGACAGTCAAGCACTAGGAACCAGGCCATGACATGGATGGAGGGAAGACAGTCAAGCACTGGAAACCAGGCCATGACATGGATGGAGGGAAGACAGTCAAGCACTGGAAACCAGGCCATGACATGGATGGAGGGAAGACAGTCAAGCGCTGGGAACCAGGCCATGACATGGATGGAGGGAAGACAGTCAAGCACTGGGAACCAGGCTATGACATGGATGGCGGGAAGAGAGTCAAGCACTAGGGACAAGGCTAAGACATGGGTGGAGGGAAGACAGTCAAGCACTGGGGACAAGGCCATGACATGGATGGTGGGAAGACAGTCAAGCACTGGGGACAGGGCTATGACATGGATGGAGGGAAGACATTCAAGCACTAGGGACCAGGCCATGACATAGATGGTGGGAAGACAGTCAAGCACTGGGGACAAGGCCATGATATGGACGGTGGGAAGACCGTCAAGCACTGGGGACAAGATCATGATATGGATGGTGGGAAAACAGTCAAGCACAGGGGACAAGGCCATGATATGGATGGTGGGAAGACAGTCAAGCACTGGGGACAAGGCCAAGATATGGATGGTGGGAAAGCAGTCAAGCACAGGGGACAAGGCTATGACATGGATGGAGGGAAGACAGTCAAGCACTGGGGACCAGGCCATGACATGAATGGTGGGAAGACAGTCAAGCACTGGGGACAAGGCCATGATATGGATGGTGGGAAGACAGTCAAGCACTGGGGACAAGGCCATGATATGGATGGTGGGAAGACAGCCAAGCACCGGGGACAAGGCCATGACATGGATGGTGGGAAGACAGTCAAGCACTGGGGACAAGGCCAAGATATGGATGGTGGGAAAGGAGTCAAGCACCTGGGACAAGGCCATGACATGGATGGTGGGAAGACAGTCAAGCACTGGGGACATGGCCAAGATATGGATGGTGGGAAAGCAGTCAAGCACAGGTGACAAAGCCATGATATGGATGGTGGGAAGACAGTCAAGCACTGGGGACAAGGCCATGATATGGATGTTGGGAAGACAGTCAAGCACTGGGGACAAGGCCATGATATGGATGGTGGGAAGACAGCCAAGCACCGGGGACAAGGCCATGACATGGATGGTGGGAAGACAGTCAAGCACTGGGGACAAGGCCAAGATATGGATGGTGGGAAAGCAGTCAAGCACAGGGGACAAGGCTATGACATGGATGGAGGGAAGACAGACAAGCACTAGGGACCAGGCCATGACATGGATGGTGGGAAGACAGTCAAGCACTGGGGACAAGGCCATGGCATGGATGGTGGGAAGACAGTCAAGCACTGGGGACAAGATCATGATATGGATGGTGGGAAGACCGTCAAGCACTGGGGACAAGATCATGATATGGATGGTGGGAAGACAGCCAAGCACCTGGGACAAGGCCATGACATGGATGGTGGGAAGACAGTCAAGCACTGGGGACATGGCCAAGATATGGATGGTGGGAAAGCAGTCAAGCACAGGTGACAAAGCCATGATATGGATGGTGGGAAGACAGTCAAGCACTGGGGACCAGGCCATGACATGGATGGTGGGAAGACAGTCAAGCACTGGGGACAAGGCCATGATATGGATGGTGGGAAGACAGTCAAGCACTGGGGACAAGGCCATGATATGGATGGTGGGAAGAGAGTCAAGCACTGGGGACAAGGCCATGATATGGATGGTGGGAAAACAGTAAAGCACAGGGGATAAGGCCATGATATGGATAGTGGGAAGACGTCAAGCACTGGGGACCAGGCCATGACATGGATGGAGAAAAGACAGTCAAACACTGGGGACCAGGCCATGACATGGATGGTGGGAAGACAGTCAATCACTGGGGACAAGGCCATGATATGGATGGTGGGAAGACAGTCAAGCACTGGGGACAAGGCCATGATATGGATGGTGGGAAGAGAGTCAAGCACTGGGGACAAGGCCATTATATGGATGGTGGAAAGACAGTCAAGCACTGGGGACAAGGCCATGATATGGATGGTGGGAAGAGAGTCAAGCACTGGGGACAAGGCCATGATATGGATGGTGGGAAAACAGTAAAGAACAGGGGATAAGGCCATGATATGGATAGTGGGAAGACGTCAAGCACTGGGGACAAGGCCATGACATGGATGGTGGGAAGACAGTCAAGCACTGGGGACAAGGCCATGATATGGACGGCAGGAAGACAGTCAAGCACTGGGGACAAGGCCATGATAGGCATGGTGGGAAGACAGTCAAGCACTGGGGACAAGGCCATGATATGGATGGTGGGAAGACAGTCAAGCATAGGGAATAAGGCCATCATATGGATGGTGGGAAAGCAGTCAAGCACTGGGGACAAGGCCATGATATGGATGGTGGGAAGAGAGTCAAGCACAGGGGACAAGGCCATGATATGGATAGTGGGAAGACAGTCAAGCACTAGGGACAAGGCCATGATATGGATGGTGGGAAGACAGTCAAGCACTGGGGACAAGGCCATGATATGGATGGTGGGAAGGCAGTCAAGCACTGGGGATAAGGCCATGATATGGACGGCGGGAAGACAGTCAAGCACTGGGGACAAGGCCATGATATGGATGGTGGGAAGACAGTCAAGCACTGGGGACAAGGCTATGGCACGCATGAAGGGAAGACAATCAAGCACTGGGGACCAGGCCATGACATGGATGGTGGGAAGACAGTCAAGCACTGGGGACCATGCCATGACATGGATGGTGGGAAGACAGTCAAGCACTGGGGACAAGGCCATGATATGGATGGTGGGAAGGCAGTCAAGCACTGGGGATAAGGCCATGATATGGACGGCGGGAAGACAGTCAAGCACTGGGGACAAGGCCATGATATGGATGGTGGGAAGACAGTCAAGCACAGGGAACAAGGCCATGATATGAATTGTGGGAACACAGTCAAGCAATGGGGACAAGCCCATGATAAGGATGGTGGGAAAACAGTCAAGCACTGAGGACAAGGCCATGATATGGATGGTGGGAAGACAGTCAAGCACTGGGGACAAGGCCATGATATGGATGGTGGGAAGACAGTCAAGCACAAGGGACAAGGCCATGATATGGATGGTGGGAGGACAGTCAAGCACAGGGGACAAGGCCATGATATGGATGGTAGGAAGACAGTCAAGCACTGGGGACAAGGCCATGATATTGATGGAGGGAAGACAGTCACGCACTGGGGACAAGGCTATGACATGCATGAATGGAAGACAGTCAAGCACTGGGGACCATGCCATGACATGGATGGTGGGAAGACAGCCAAGCACTGGGGACAAGGCCATAATATGGATGGTGGGAAGGCAGTCAAGCTCTGGGTACAAGGCCATGATATGGATAGTGGGAAGACAGTCAAGCACTGGGGACAAGGCCATGATATGGATAGTGGGAAGACAGTCAAGCACTGGGGACAAGGCCATGATATGGATAGTGGGAAGACAGTCAAGCACTGGGGACAAGGCCATGATATGGATAGTGGGAAGACAGTCAAGCACAGGGATCAAGGCCATAATATGGATGGTGGGAAGACAGTCAAGCTCTGGGGACAAGGCCATAATATGGATGGTGGGAAGACAGTCAAGCACTGAGGACAAGGCCATGACATGGATGGTGGGAAGACAGTCAAGCTCTGGGGACAAGGCCATGATATGGATAGTGGGAAGACAGTCAAGCACTGGGGACAAGGCCATGATATGGATAGTGGGAAGACAGTCAAGCACTGGGGACAAGGCCATGATATGGATGGTGGGAAGACAGTCAAGCACTGAGGACAAGGCCATGACATGGATGGTGGGAAGACAGTCAAGCACTGGGGACAAGGCCATGATATGGATAGTGGGAAGACAGTCAAGCACTGGGGACAAGGCCATGATATGGATAGTGGGAAGACAGTCAAGCACTGGGGACAAGGCCATGATATGGATGGTGGGAAGACAGTCAAGCACTGAGGACAAGGCCATGACATGGATGGTGGGAAGACAGTCAAGCACTGGGGAGAAGGCCATGATATGGATGGTAGGAAGACAGTCAAGCACTGGGGACAAGGCCATGATATGGATGGAGGGAAGACAGTCTAGCACTGGGGACAAGGCTATGACATGCTTGGAGGGAAGACAGTCAAGCACTGGGGACCAGGCTATGACATGGATGGTGGGAAGACAGTCAAGCACTGGGGACAAGGCCATGATATGGATGGTGGGAAGACAGTCAAGCACTGGGGTCAAGGCCATGATATGGATGGTGAGAATGGTGGGAAGACAGTCAAGCACTGGGGACAAGGCCATGATATGGACGGTGGGAAGACAGTCAAACACTGGGGACAAGGCCATGATATGGATGGTGGGAGGACAGTCAAGCACAAGGGACAAGGCCATGATATGGATGGTGGGAAGACAGTCAAGCACAAGGGACAAGGCCATGATATGGATGGTGGGAAGACAGTCAAGCACAGGGGACAAGGCCATGATATGGATGGTAGGAAGACAGTCAAGCACTGGGGACAAGGCCATGATATGGATGGAGGGAAGACAGTCAAGCACTGGGGACAAAGCTATGACATGCATGAATGGAAGACAGTCAAGCACTGGGGACCATGCCATGACATGGATGGTGGGAAGACAGCCAAGCACTGGGGACAAGGCCATGACATGGATGGTGGGAAGATAGTCAAGCTCTGGGGACAAGGCCATGATGTGGATGGTGGGAAGACAGTCAAGCACAGGGAACAAGGCCATGATATGGATAGTGGGAAGACAGTCAAGCACTGGGGACAAGGCCATGATATGGAAGGTGGGAAGACAGTCAAGCACAGGGATCAAGGCCATGATATGGATGGTGGGAAGACAGTCAAGCACTGAGGACAAGGCCATGACATGGATGGTGGGAAGACAGTCAAGCACTGGGGAGAAGGCCATGATATGGATGGTAGAAAGACAGTCAAGCACTGGGGACAAGGCCATGATATGGATGGAGGGAAGACAGTCTAGCACTGGGGACCAGGCTATGACATGCTTGGAGGGAAGACAGTCAAGCACTGGGGACCAGGCTATGACATGGATGGTGGGAAGACAGTCAAGCACTGGGGACAAGGCCATGATATGGATGGTGGGAAGACAGTCAAGCACTGGGGTCAAGGCCATGATATGGATGGTGGGAATGGTGGGAAGACAGTCAAGCACTGGGGACAAGGCCATGATATGGATGGTGGGAAGACAGTCAAGCACTGGGGAAAAGGCCATGATATGGACGGTGGGAAGACAGTCAAACACTGGGGACAAGGCCATGATATGGATGGTGGGAGGACAGTCAAGCACTGGGGATAAGGCCATGATATGGACGGTGGGAAGACAGTCAAGCAGTGGGGACAAGGCCATGAAATGGATGGTGGGAAGACAGTCAAGCACAGGGAACAAAGCCATGATATGGATGGTGGGAAAGCAGTCAAGCACTTGGGACAAGGCCATGATATGGACGGTAGGAAGACAGTCAAACACTGGGGACAAGGCCATGACATGGATGGTGGGAAGACATTCAAGCACAGGGAATAAGGCCATAATATGGATGGTGGGAAGACAGTCAAGCACTGGGGACAAGGCCATGATATGGACGGTAGGAAGACAGTCAAGCACTGGGGACAAGGCCATGACATGGATGGTGGGAAGACATTCAAGCACAGGGAATAAGGCCATGACATGGATGGTGGGAAGACAGTCAAGCACAGGGAATAAGGCCATGACATGGATGGTGGGAAGACAGTCAAGCACAGGGAATAAGGCCATGATGTGGTTGGTGGGAAGACAGTCAAGCACTAAGGATGTCTTAGTAAGTTCTTCACTACGCTTGATGTCTTAGTAAGTTCTTCACTACCCTTGATGTCTTGGTAAGTTCTTCATTGCCCTTGATGTCTTAGCAAGTTTTTCACTACCCTTCATGTCTTAGTAAGTTCTTCACTACCCTTGATGTCTTAGCAAGTTCTTCATTACCCTTGATGTCTTAGTAAGTTCTTCACTACCCTTGATGTTTAGTAAGTTCTTCACTACCCTTGATTTCTTAGCAAGTTCTTCACTACCCTTGATGTCTTAGTAAGTTCTTCACTACCCTTCATGTCTTAGTAAGTTCTTCACTACCCTTGATGTCTTAGCAAGTTCTCCACTACCCTTGATGTCTTAGTAATGTCTTCACTACCCTTTATGTCTCAGTTTTGCCTTCACTACCCTTGATGTCTTGGTAATGTCTTCACTACTCTTGATGTCTTAGTAATGTCTTCACTACCCTTGATGTCTTAGCAAGTTCTTCACTACTCTTGATGCCTTAGCAATTTCTTCACTACCCTTGATGTTTTAGTAAGCTCTTCACTACCCTTGATGTCTTAGCAAGTTCTTCACTGCCCTTGATGTCTTAGTAATGTCTTCACTACCCTTGATGCCTTAGCAAGTTCGTCACTACTCTTGATGTCTTAGTATGTTCTTCACTACCCTTGATGTCTTAGCAAGTTCTTCACTTCCCTTGATGTCCTAGCAATTTCTTCACTACCCTTGATGTCTTAGTAAGTTATTCACTACTCTTGATGTCTTAGCAAGTTCTTCACTACCCTTGATGTCTTAGTAATGACTTCACTACCCTTGATGTCCCAGTTTTGCCTTCACTACCCTTGATGCCCCAGTTTTGCCTTCACTACCCTTGATGTCTTAGTAATGTCTTCACTACTATTGATGTCTTAGTAAATTCTTCACTACCCTTGATGTCTTAATAATGTCTTCACTACCCTTGATGTCTTAGTAAGTTCTTCACTACCCTTGATGTCTTAGTAATTTCTTCGCTACCCTTGATGTTTTAGTAAGTTCTTCACTACCCTTGATGCCTTAATAATGTCTTCGCTACCCTTGATGTCTTAGTAATCTCTTAACTGCCCTTAATGTCTTAGTAAGTTCTTCACTACCCTTGTCTCTGTCAGTATGTCTCTGTCAGTATGTCTCTGTCAGTATGTCTCTGTCAGTATGTCTCTGTCAGTATGTCTCTGTCAGTATGTCTCTGTCAGTATGTCTCTGTCAGTATGTCTCTGTCAGTATGTCTCTGTCAGTATGTCTCTGTCAGTATGTCTCTGTCAGTATGTCTCTGTCAGTATGTCTCTGTCAGTATGCCTCTGTCAGTATGTCTCTGTCAGTATGTCTCTGTCAGTATGTCTCTGTCAGTATGTCTCTGTCAGTATGTCTCTGTCAGTATGTCTCTGTCAGTATGTCTCTGTCAGTATGTCTCTGTCAGTATGTCTCTGTCAGTATGTCTCTGTCAGTATGTCTCTGTCAGTATGTCTCTGTCAGTATGTCTCTGTCAGTATGTCTCTGTCAGTATGTCTCTGTCAGTATGTCTCTGTCAGTATGTCTCTGTCAGTATGTCTCTGTCAGTATGTCTCTGTCAGTATGTCTCTGTCAGTATGTCTCTGTCAGTATGTCTCTGTCAGTATGTCTCTGTCAGTATGTCTCTGTCAGTATGTCTCTGTCAGTATGTCTCTGTCAGTATGTCTCTGTCAGTATGTCTCTGTCAGTATGTCTCTGTCAGTATGTCTCTGTCAGTATGTCTCTGTCAGTATGTCTCTGTCAGTATGTCTCTGTCAGTATGTCTCTGTCAGTATGTCTCTGTCAGTATGTCTCTGTCAGTATGTCTCTGTCAGTATGTCTCTGTCAGTATGTCTCTGTCAGTATGTATGCCTCTGTCAGTATGTCTCTGTCAGTATGTCTCTGTCAGTATGTCTCTGTCAGTATGTCAGTATGTCTCTGTCAGTATGTCTCTGTCAGTATGTCTCTGTCAGTATGTCTCTGTCAGTATGTCAGTATGTCTCTGTCAGTATGTCTCTCTGTCAGTATGTCTCTGTCAGTATGTCTCTGTCAGTATGCCTCTGTCAGTATGCCTCTGTCAGTATGTCCTCTGTCAGTATGTCTCTGTCAGTATGTCTCTCTGTCAGTATGTATGCCTCCTCTGTCAGTCAGTATGCCTCTGCCTCTGTCAGTATGTCTCTGTCAGTATGTCTCTGTCAGTATGTCTCTGTCAGTATGTCTCTGTCAGTATGTCTCTGTCAGTATGTCTCTGTCAGTATGTCTCTGTCAGTATGCCTGTCAGTATGTGTCTGTCAGTATGTCTCTGTCAGTATGCCTCTGTCAGTATGTCTCTGTCAGTATGTCTCTGTCAGTATGTCTCTGTCAGTATGCCTCTGTCAGTATGTCTCTGTCAGTATGTCTCTGTCAGTATGCCTCTGTCAGTATGTCTCTGTCAGTATGTCTCTGTCAGTATGCCTCTGTCAGTATGTCTCTGTCAGTATGTCTCTGTCAGTATGTCTCTGTCAGTATGTCTCTGTCAGTATGTCTCTGTCAGTATGCCTCTGTCAGTATGTCTCTGTCAGTATGTCTCTGTCAGTATGTCTCTGTCAGTATGCCTCTGTCAGTATGCCTCTGTCAGTATGCCTCTGTCAGTATGCCTCTGTCAGTATGCCTCTGTCAGTGTGCCTCTGTCAGTATGCCTCTGTCAGTATGCCTCTGTCAGTATGCCTCTGTCAGTATGCCTCTGTCAGTATGCCTCTGTCAGTATGCCTCTGTCAGTATGCCTCTGTCAGTATGCCTCTGTCAGTGTGCCTCTGTCAGTATGCCTCTGTCAGTATGCCTCTGTCAGTATGCCTCTGTCAGTATGTCTCTGTCAGTATGCCTCTGTCAGTATGCCTCTGTCAGTGTGCCTCTGTCAGTATGTCTCTGTCAGTATGTCTCTGCTCTGTCTGTCAGTATGCCTCTGTCAGTATGCCTCTGTCAGTCTGCCTCTGTCAGTCTGCCTCTGTCAGTATGTCTCTGCCTCTGTCAGTATGTCAGTATGTCTCTGTCAGTATGCCTCTGTCAGTATGCCTCTGTCAGTATGCCTCTGTCAGTGTCTCTGCCTCTGTCAGTATGCCTCTGTCAGTATGCCTCTGTCAGTATGCCTCTGTCAGTATGTCTCTGTCAGTATGCCTCTGTCAGTATGCCTCTGTCAGTGTGCCTCTGTCAGTATGTCTCTGTCAGTATGTCTCTGTCAGTATGCCTCTGTCAGTGTGCCTCTGTCAGTATGTCTCTGTCAGTATGTCTCTGTCAGTATGTCTCTGTCAGTATGTCTCTGTCAGTATGTCTCTGTCAGTATGTCTCTGTCAGTATGTCTCTGTCAGTATGTCTCTGTCAGTATGTCTCTGTCAGTATGTCTCTGTCAGTATGTCTCTGTCAGTATGTCTCTGTCAGTATGTCTCTGTCAGTATGTCTCTGTCAGTATGTCTCTGTCAGTATGTCTCTGTCAGTATGTCTCTGTCAGTATGTCTCTGTCAGTATGTCTCTGTCAGTATGTCTCTGTCAGTATGTCTCTGTCAGTATGTCTCTGTCAGTATGTCTCTGTCAGTATGTCTCTGTCAGTATGTCTCTGTCAGTATGTCTCTGTCAGTATGTCTCTGTCAGTATGTCTCTGTCAGTATGTCTCTGTCAGTATGTCTCTGTCAGTATGCCTCTGTCAGTATGTCTCTGTCAGTATGTCTCTGTCAGTATGTCTCTGTCAGTATGTCTCTGTCAGTATGTCTCTGTCAGTATGTCTCTGTCAGTATGTCTCTGTCAGTATGTCTCTGTCAGTATGTCTCTGTCAGTATGTCTCTGTCAGTATGTCTCTGTCAGTATGTCTCTGTCAGTATGTCTCTGTCAGTATGTCTCTGTCAGTATGTCTCTGTCAGTATGTCTCTGTCAGTATGTCTCTGTCAGTATGTCTCTGTCAGTATGTCTCTGTCAGTATGTCTCTGTCAGTATGTCTCTGGCTTGGATGGAAGTATTATCATGATTTTTTCTAGAGTTTTCCAGTAAACCCAACACTAATGTATTGCAGGTTAAGTTAAAAATATATGCACGGGAAAGTGGGGCCCCTGGAAAGTGGGGCCCCATAATGTAAATTTTTTTATCACGGGATAACTTTAACATGTTATCTGTTTTACAACGTCAGTCAGTCATATTAACAATACTTTGTGTTCCTCGTTGATCTGATCAACACAACATTAAACGAGTATCCAGTTTGACATATAAATTATTTTAGTGTTTCTTGTAATTCATCTTTTTCCCGGGATTTGTTATTGTTCAGCTTTTCCAGGTTTTCAGTGTAGGCGTTGTGTAGATTTTATTGACCTTTAGTGAGTCGGTTTCATTTCTTGCAGAGAAGTTAGTGTTACCTGGGTGTATTGGTTTCATTTCTTGCAGAGAAGTTACAGTGTTACCTGGGTATATTGGTTTCATTTCTTGCAGAGAAGTTACAATGTTACCTGGGTGTATTGGTTTCATTTCTTGCAGAGAAGTTACAATGTTACCTGGGTATACTGGTTTCATTTCTTGCAGAGAAGTTACAATGTTACCTGGGTGTATTGGTTTCATTTCCTGCAGAGAAGTTACAGTGTTACCTGGGTGTATTGGTTTCATTTCTTGCAGAGAAGTTGCAGTGTTACCCGGTGTATTGGTTTCATTTACGGATACAAAGACCGAGCTAAAATTTACTTTGAGAATAGAGTTTGTCTCTGTATGAATGTTTCCATTTTAGCAACAGTCAATACGACCAGAGATGTGGTAAGATGGGGAGGAAGAAGGATGGGGAAGGATGGAAATACTGGAAAAGGATGGGAGGGTGGAGGAGAGGAGGGGAAGAAAGGCAAGTGGCACAACCACTTTATTACCAACACAGTTTCCAATCCTTTTCTTGCTTTTGACGTATCTTAAAAAATCTGTACGATTCATTGTTGTTGCAATACTTAATCATTCTCTTTGTGTAGGAGGTTGACAGTCCTCCGGTTATCCTGATAATTTACATTCCTCTATGGTACTAATAAACAGTACTGTACGTGGAATATTATCGTTCTCAATATTTAAGATTATACTTTAGAATGTCTTCCACCTTGCTCCTATATTTGTCATATCTAATAATTCAGCCGTGTTTACATCATTAATGTTACCAGGTAATTTTCTGCTCTGTAGTTCGGGATTATTGGAGTTTTAATATGAGTATCAAAGTTGACATTCATCTTGAAATGTATAATATGCCAGCTACTGGTAAGTGATTCACCATGTATGATTTATGAGTCTGTCGTAGTGAAGACAACATGTATAGAGTGTCCTTACATGTTGTAGAAGCTTATATTTATATATATATATATATATATATATATATATATATATATATATATATATATATATATATATATATATATATATATATATATATATATATATATATATATATGCAATAAGATCACAGTAAACAGGTGATTTTAAAATATGCAAAACAACCACTCTGAAAGAATAGAGAAATTCCAAGCGCTTTCGTGACTACTCACATTATCAAGGAACTATGAAAGTGAAGCATCCAAGGAAGCTATATAAGGGGTCGGCCAGCACCTCACTATCAGATCCCACAACGGTTAAACACGTGACGCGCGGCGAGCCAACTTGGATAGGTCCTTTGCACAACTCAGCCCCAAGCTATTCTACCCAAGAAAATTTAAAAATTATTTGTCCAGTGTATTATTAAATTCTTCCCAAATTCTATTAATCATAAATGGATCTAATTTATATAAACCAAAGGAAATATTCATATTATTGTCAAAACTGCTTTTTATGAAACAAGATTCAATTATATTCCTGTCGACCATGGACTTGCTTGATACTACTTTCTCAACTTTTTGAAAATCAATTGGATGGTTAAAATCTCTTACATGAATAAATAGAGCATTGGAATCTTGTCCAGTTCTAATGCTATATTTATGTTGTTTTAATCTTAGTTCGAGATTTTTACCAGTTTGACCGTAATAAACTTTATCGCAAATTTTACAAGGAATCTTATAGACACATCCATCAGCATTTTGGGGGGAATTCTTTATCAAAAGTTTTTTTACTGTATCAAGATTTTTGAATACAACTTTAATATTAAAAGTCTTAAGAAGAGAAGGCATATCAAACAAGTTTTCATGGTAAGGAAGAACCAACATATTTTTAGTTGAATAAAGCTGGTTGCCCCTTTTTGGATTATAAAAAGTGTTTCTAGCAACTTTAAAAGATTTATCAATTACATTTCTTGGGTATTTTAAATCATTACCTATTTCATAAATTTTGGATATTTCCTCATCTATGAACTCAGGACTACAAATTCGTAAAGCTCTCAAAAACATTGATGAGAAAACAGACAGTTTGACTCTATCTTGATGCGAGGAATAATAGTGGACATAGGAACAGTTATTTGTAGGTTTTCTGTAAATTTTAAATTTGAATTCATTAATACCCTTAATAATTAAAACATCTAGAAAAGGCAATGAGTTATTTTCTTCAAACTCAACAGTAAAGTTTATAGAATGGGCTAAGCTATTTAATTTTCCAAGAAAATGGTGTATATCTACATTTTTGGGCATAAGACACAAAATATCATCAACATATCTGAACCATTTAGCTCTATTAGGGAGGATTGTGTTAAGCAACCTTGTTTCAAAAAATTCCATGTATAGGTTACTAAGAACAGGTGAAAGAGGATTTCCCATTGCCATACCAAACTTCTGAGTGTAAAACTTATCATTAAATACAAATTTTGCATCAACAATGCAAAGTTTAATAAGTTTAATGATAGTAGGAACTGGCAATGGTAAATCATAATTAACGAGTTCTTCAGATAAGAAACTTAATAAATCATCAACAGGAACTTTCGTAAACAAGGAAGTAACATCAAAACTAACCATGTTAAAATCATTTAAGTCAGTCAAGGAGCTTAATTTATCAACCAATTCTATGTTGTTTTTAACATTAAAGTTAGAAATTTTGCCAACAATAGGGCTCAAAATATCAACAAGCCATTTGGATAATTTATATGAAACTGACCCTATGGAGCTAATAATTGGTCTGACTGGATTCCCTGGTTTGTGTGTTTTTATTAGTCCATACATGTAAGGTAAAGATGGAAGTAAATTGTTTGACTAATTCATCTTTGCCTTTCAGTAGAAGTTTTATAGTTTTATTGAAATTGCTGTTAACGGTTTCTAGGGGATTTTTCCTAAGTTTAGAATAGGTTTCAGTATCATCTAAGAGATTATTCATTTTTTCTTGGTAATCATTTTCTTTCATAATTACTATTGCATTTATTTTGTCTGCTTTAGTAAGGCGCAAATTTTTATTGTTATATAAAAACACACACACCAGGGAATCCAGTCAGACCAATTATTAGCTCCATAGGGTCAGTTTCATATAAATTATCCAAATGGCTTGTTGATATTTTGAGCCCTATTGTTGGCAAAATTTCTAACTTTAATGTTAAAAACAACATAGAATTGGTTGATAAATTAAACTCCTTGACTGACTTAAATGATTTTAACATGGTTAGTTTTGATGTTACTTCCTTGTTTACGAAAGTTCCTGTTGATGATTTATTAAGTTTCTTATCTGAAGAACTCGTTAACTATGATTTACCATTGCCAGTTCCTACTATCATTAAACTTATTAAACTTTGCATTGTTGATGCAAAATTTGTATTTAATGATAAGTTTTACACTCAGAAGTTTGGTATGGCAATGGGAAATCCTCTTTCACCTGTTCTTAGTAACCTATACATGGAATTTTTTGAAACAAGGTTGCTTAACACAATCCTCCCTAATAGAGCTAAATGGTTCAGATATGTTGATGATATTTTGTGTCTTATGCCCAAAAATGTAGATATACACCATTTTCTTGGAAAATTAAATAGCTTAGCCCATTCTATAAACTTTATTGTTGAGTTTGAAGAAAATAACTCATTGCCTTTTCTAGATGTTTTAATTATTAAGGGTATTAATGAATTCAAATTTAAAATTTACAGAAAACCTACAAATAACTGTTCCTATGTCCACTATTATTCCTCGCATCAAGATAGAGTCAAACTGTCTGTTTTCTCATCAATGTTTTTGAGAGCTTTACGAATTTGTAGTCCTGAGTTCATAGATGAGGAAATATCCAAAATTTATGAAATAGGTAATGATTTAAAATACCCAAGAAATGTAATTGATAAATCTTTTAAAGTTGCTAGAAACACTTTTTATAATCCAAAAAGGGGCAACCAGCCTTATTCAACTAAAAATATGTTGGTTCTTCCTTACCATGAAAACTTGGTTGATATGCCTTCTCTTCTTAAGAATTTTAATATTAAAGTTGCATTCAAAAATCATGATACAGTAAAAAAACTTTTGATAAAGAATTCCCCCCAAAATGCTGATGGATGTGTCTATAAGATTCCTTGTAAAATTTGCGATAAAGTTTATTACGGTCAAACTGGTAAAAATCTCGAACTAAGATTAAAACAACATAAATATAGCATTAGAACTGGACAAGATTCCAATGCTCTATTTATTCATGTAAGAGATTTTAACCATCCAATTGATTTTCAAAAAGTTGAGAAAGTAGTATCAAGCAAGTCCATGGTCGACAGGAATATAATTGAATCTTGTTTCATAAAAAGCAGTTTTGACAATAATATGAATATTTCCTTTGGTTTATATAAATTAGATCCATTTATAATTAATAGAATTTGGGAAGAATTTAATAATACACTGGACAAATAATTTTTAAATTTTCTTGGGTAGAATAGTTTGGGGGTGAGTTGTGCAAAGGACCTATCCAAGTTGGCTCGCCGCGCATCACGTGTTTAACCGTTGTGGGATCTGATAGTGAGGTGCTGGCCGGACCCCTTATATAGCTTCCTTGGATGCTTCACTTTCATAGTTCCTTGATAATGTGAGTAGTCGCGAAAGCGCTTGGAATTTCTCTATTCTTTCAGAGTGGTTGTTTTGCATATATATATATATATATATATATATATATATATATATATATATATATATATATATATATATATATATATATATATATATATATATATATATACATATATATATATATATATATATATATATATATTTATTTATCAGTAAATTCTGTATCGTTCACCCAACTGTTAAAGATAGGTGAGCCATTTGTATCTAGTTACCCAAAAATAATCTTTCAACTCACCTGGACTTGATCCATTTAAGGATGTTGTCAGAGGAAGTAGTCTTGTCTGCATGATAGTAGTGATGGTACAGTTTCAGGATTCTGCACTTATGGTGGACGAGGCCCTCCAGCAGTTCCTGCAGACGAGGCTGGTCTGCAGGGTCATCAGTCAAATTAATAACGATCTTGGATGGCCTGTGGTGTGGCAGGAGAGCTGCGTACTTCCCCACACTTCTATCTTCAATTGTTATATTTTTTCCAATATTCATTAATCGAGATATGGCCTGAGAGGTAACTTGAGTAGTCTTGGTGCGTCCAATGAGATCAAGCCACATTTCTTTGTGTTTTACCCCAGACTCACGTAGTATATCAACAATTTCCAGTGAGATATCATCAGGAAAATGACCAAACAGATATATCAGCCCAGCCACATGCCTCAGCATATTCTCGTGTTTGACCATGTTTACTTTGGCTGTTCCTGCAGTTTGTTCCAACACTCCACGTATACTGGCAGGTGTGATCACTGTAGCTGAGGCTGATGTGGAATCACATGATTGAGCAGACACAGAAGACTGTTGCTGATCCTTGAGCGTCGTTACAATATGCAAGGCGCTGTAGTACTCTTGGATTCCCTTGTGGGGAGCTGAGTACTGCTCCTTAACACCTCGCCAGGTCCAAATGGGATTAGGACTGAGAAATGTGGAAAATACCTCATCAGAAGGTAACTCCAGAGTGTTACAAACAGAGTGTAATTGATATACTGTATCTTCATTAAGGGTCAATTGATCATGTGAGAGACACACGAGTTGTGTCATATATATCATTTTCAAAATTTCTTTGATCCTGTACTGCAAGTCACTTTCACTCATGGCCTTGATCTTTGGATACTTAATCACTAATCGCTCCATTAACTTCTTTCGACACATGTGATGAATTTCATGGTAGAGTTCAGTTTCAGTGACTGTCATGTTCAACTTGTCAGGTGTGTTGTCAAGGATATAAATGAGAAATGTTAAGTTCATTGGAAGTGTTAAGTGTTTGTGAATACTTGATACCGTCATCACGTCCTTTACTAGCATGTCAGTGCATCGATTGTTATTCGTCTGTTTGTTTATCTCCTGGTGAGTTCGACGTACAAACTCAGGAATTTGTTGTTTAGCTATTCCTAGTATTTCAGCGTTTGTTACGTCATATTCTGCAGGTATCGTAAAGCTGAACATTTCAACTTTTTCTGGTCTTGAAGTGCACAGAATAGTTGAGTGAGGAGAATTTTGAAATTCGTGTAATAGGCTTTCAACAAGATTTTCTGAGATTTCATTAACTTCATCTAGACCGTCTATTATTATCAGAATCTTACAAAGCTTCGTTATTCTCGGCAGAAAGCTCCTAAATTTTTTAGATACCTCTGGCATCTGTTGGTCCAGAAGGTCCTGGTAAGACTTGATGGATGAGTCTCTGCACTGTACCCATAGTAAAAGTTCGTATTTGTCTAAGTCTTTTAAATTACCTTGACCACCATTTATCCATTCATCAATCACAAACTTCACTAAAGTTGTCTTGCCACTCCCTGCCAGACCTTCAAGCACAAGTATTTTAGGTCGTGCTGGAGGCTCTGCTGTGTTCCCGACAACTTGCAGAAGCTCTCTATAGTCTACATAATTTTCTGTTCCTCTGTATTTTCCTAGTTTGACTTTGATATCAACAAATATTTTATTTACTTTAAGGCTGAAATCCTTGGCCATAAATAACACTGGGTTTACATAACAAAATTTTTGGAAAACGTCCTTCAACATTTTATTATTTTCCCCTATCACAAGCTCTTTTATTTCATCACGACAATGTGTCTCTAAATCTTCCATTCCTATAGTTTTTTTCATGATGTTGTCCAGATTATCAATCACCTGTTTGATTTCATTATCCACTTCAGTTTGGTCTCGCTCATACCGCTCTCCAGAACTCTTAACACAGTTAACTAACATCTCTCGAAGGTTATCTGTCTTTTCAAAAACCTGTTTATCGGTAATTGTAAGTTGATCATGAGAAGCATCATTTCTCATTTTCTTTATAGCAGTGATGTAGTATTCCAGTTCTGTGCTTTCAGTGGTCCATTTTGGGTCATTGAGAGCTGCGACTTTCTCACAGGCAACTCTAATGCTCACATAGAGTAGTGACAGATCAAATTCTGATCCATCTGGACTTTTCTTGATCATCTTGTCCTGTGTTCTATTAAACCTTCTATTCTTTTTAGATAAAGTGAAGTAGTTGAGTGATGATCCAGGATTCAAGTTTTCTAAGTAATCATCGAGACTCACATTGGCAGGTTTACCCGGGGTTCCCCAGACGAATGTATTATACATAACTTGTCGACCACAGACATTAACAGCCATAATGAATCTCAGTCCATTAAGTACTTCCTTAGATACGATATCCATAGTGCCTCAAGTATCTTGCGATATATTCTGTTGATAGAGCGCGTGACGCTCTTCTTTATTATATGCCCTTCTTCCTCTCTCTTCTCATCTGAAAAAACAAACATAACTTAGTAATATTACCAGTGACAACCTAACTTAGTAATATTACCAGTGACAACCTAACTTAGTAATATTACCAGTGACAACCTAACTTAGTAATATTACCAGTGACAACCTAACTTAGTAATATTACCAGTGACAACCTAACTTAGTAATATTACCAGTGACAACCTAACTTAGTAATATTACCAGTGACAACCTAACTTAGTAATATTACCAGTGACAACCTAACTTAGTAATATTACCAGTGACAACCTAACTTAGTAATATTACCAGTGACAACCTAACTTAGTAATATTACCAGTGACAACCTAACTTAGTAATATTACCAGTGACAACCTAACTTAGTAATATTACCAGTGACAACCTAACTTAGTAATATTACCAGTGACAACCTAACTTAGTAATATTACCAGTGACAACCTAACTTAGTAATATTACCAGTGACAACCTAACTTAGTAATATTACCAGTGACAACCTAACTTAGTAATATTACCAGTGACAACCTAACTTAGTAATATTACCAGTGACAACCTAACTTAGTAATATTACCAGTGACAACCTAACTTAGTAATATTACCAGTGACAACCTAACTTAGTAATATTACCAGTGACAACCTAACTTAGTAATATTACCAGTGACAACCTAACTTAGTAATATTACCAGTGACAACCTAACTTAGTAATATTACCAGTGACAACCTAACTTAGTAATATTACCAGTGACAACCTAACTTAGTAATATTACCAGTGACAACCTAACTTAGTAATATTACCAGTGACAACCTAACTTAGTAATATTACCAGTGACAACCTAACTTAGTAATATTACCAGTGACAACCTAACTTAGTAATATTACCAGTGACAACCTAACTTAGTAATATTACCAGTGACAACCTAACTTAGTAATATTACCAGTGACAACCTAACTTAGTAATATTACCAGTGACAACCTAACTTAGTAATATTACCAGTGACAACCTAACTTAGTAATATTACCAGTGACAACCTAACTTAGTAATATTACCAGTGACAACCTAACTTAGTAATATTACCAGTGACAACCTAACTTAGTAATATTACCAGTGACAACCTAACTTAGTAATATTACCAGTGACAACCTAACTTAGTAATATTACCAGTGACAACCTAACTTAGTAATATTACCAGTGACAACCTAACTTAGTAATATTACCAGTGACAACCTAACTTAGTAATATTACCAGTGACAACCTAACTTAGAGACATATAAGTGACAGGGTGAACAACTTAAAAAATTTCAATTTATGAATTAATATAACTCATAAATAACTTTTATGCCCGGCGGCCCAGTGGCTAGAGCTCTCGCTTCACACACGGAGGAAACATTTCGACACGTTTCCTTACACCTGTTGTCCTGTTCACCTAGCAGCAAATAGGTACCTGGGTGTTAGTCGACTGGTGTGGGTGGCATCCTAGGGGACAAGATTAAGGACCACAATGGAAATAAGTTAGACAGTCCTCGATGACGCACTGACTTTGTTGGGTTATCCTGGGTGGCTAACCCTCCGGGGTTAAAAATCCGAACGAAAATCTTATCTCCCTTATTTTATTTTAAACTTAAGCATTAAAATTTTAACTTATAAAAAGTTTCATGTATTGTAATAAGTGAAATATTATTAGATATATTAGAAATATTATTATAAAAAATATGCTACTCGATAAGAATAAAAAACAAAAGTTTATTCAAAATTCACTAAATATTTAAGTGCACTTTACAGAATATACTTCAAACCAGTCCAAAAATACATGTTAATTTTAAAACTTCAATGGAAGTGCGCTCCAAAATTTAATTTTTATTCCACTATATGAGTCTGTACTGTGTGCCAAAATTTGGACCATTTCATGCATATTTAAAGGTTGTGCAGAACTTCATCTTTGGTTTCTGTGTATCGCAGATGACAGCTTCACTACCGAGTACATGAGGTGCATCAGAATGCTCGTTAGGAGGGTGTCCCCTCCAGTTTTTCTCAACTGTCTGGCTCCTGACGCGTAGTGACATACTTCACATGTCACATGTAGTCGCAGATGCTTTATCGTGACATGTTAGTATAGTAACTGCAGACCCTCCATTTACTGCCGAGGATGTAAAGATTGCACAAAGAACAGATCCCATGTGATCTGGTGTGATTCGATTCCTGCTCCAGGAAGATCTTATTCTGACTGTGAAGCCACCAGCACCCATCAGTGACTTTGTCATGAACCAAGACTTACTGTATCGAACAGCTGAGTTGGGTACTCCTAGCAGAAGAGTATACCAGTTAGTAATTCCAGTCACTAGTGAATGTAGCCTTACAGCTAGTTCATGATGTACCAGGTGTTGCACACCCTGGTATGGATCGTTCAGTAAAACAAGCCAGATTGAAATACTTTTGGCCTCGTATGGCAACTGATATTTCTGAGTATGTTAAGAAATGTAGTGTCTGCATGCAGCATAAAGGTAATGCTAGTGGTCCTAATCCAATCCAAGTGTATCCAACTACTAGCGAACCGTGGGAAGAGTTGCGCTAGATTTGTTAACTAATTTCCAATGTTCCCTCCAAGGCAACAAACATCTGTGTGTTATGGTAGATCATTTCACCAGATATTGTGAGTTAGTTCCTATTGCAGATAAGACTGCAGAGACAGTAGCTAAAGCGTTTAAAGAACGCATTATCTGCAGGCATACCACCCCTAAGTCCTTAGTAACAGATAATGGAGGTGAATTCTGTAATGAGATTCTTGAAAATTTGTGTACTTTATACAAGATCTCTAAATCCACCATTGTTCCTCACCATCCTGCCAGCAATGGGTTAGCTGAACGAACCAATAAAAAAGTACTTGATGTTTTGAGAGCCACTATCAATCCCAACAGTGAAACTTGGGATAAAGTTATACCATATGTTCAGTGTGCCGTAAATTCTGCTTACAATGTTTCTATAGGTGACACCCCAATTTATGCATTGTATGGTGTAGATAAACGGTTGCCTTATGAGTTGTTATATTCTAGCCCGACACCAAATTACAACCCTGATAATTTCATAGCAACTCGTACCAGCTTAGCTCAAAGTGTTTTTAGAAGAATCCGTGGAACATTTCATAAATCAACAGCAGAATTTAAAAGAGTCACAAACACTCGAGCAAAGTCGACCAAAATCAAAGTAGGTTCGAGAGTTATGCTGACTAACTTTAACAAAACGTCTGCAGTGCCTCAGCTTGATCAAAAGTTTGTTGGTCCTTATCGAGTAGTTGAACATATCACTGGCAATAAGTATAAGGTTAGAGAAATTAGTACTGGTCAGTATAAAGAATTGCATTTAGATCACATGAAGTTAGTATGTGATGATAATGATGTTCCAACTCACACTAATGTGACAGACCCTGACAATCCTCCTGATCCTGTACTCTCTACCTCTGATACTCAGTCAGATGATCAACCTGAATGTTGTTATTCCCTACATACACGACAGGTACTGAGAAATTCTCAAGTATCATTTGTAAATACCAATTCAGAGCTGCCTCAAATATGACATGAGTTAGCCAGTGCAACAGAGTTTGATTCTCCCAGAGATGACACCCATTCTGCATATGTCAATCTCACCCTAGCAGAGTTGGGGTTAAATGTAAATAACCTGTATAGATGAATAATTAGAGTATCAACTTATTAATAATCAAGATTTTTTTTGGTGTGTGTGTGTTCATGTTCTCTCCGAATTCTGAGATTTAACAGTCTAGGTTTGAGTGCACCAAGTCTGTCTTTTCTGTTAAACACTTCTTTCTTTGTACATATCCTTCCTCAGAATCCGTAGATCACATGAATACAGTCTGATAGATCAAAATTTGTTTTTTATCACTTCTATTGTGTAATCCCAATATCGAGTCTCATTCTATGAGTTGTGCTATTTCATACCTAGTAATGCTTTACAGTAAGTTTCATTACAGTCAGTTTAATTACAGTAAGTTTCATTACAGTCAGTTTCATTACAGTAAGTGTCATTACAGTAAGTTTCATTACAGTAAGTTTCATTACAGTAAGTTTCATTACAGTAAGTTTCATTACAGTAAGTTTCATTACAGTCAGTTTCATTACAGTCAGTTTCATTACAGTAAGTTTCATTACAGTCAGTTTCATTACAGTCAGTTTCATTACAGTCAGTTTCATTACAGTAAGTTTCATTACAGTAAGTTTCATTACAGTAAGTTTCATTACAGTAAGTTTCATTACAGTAAGTTTCATTACAGTCAGTTTCATTACAGTCAGTTTCATTACAGTAAGTTTCATTACAGTCAGTTTCATTACAGTCAGTTTCATTACAGTAAGTTTCATTACAGTCAGTTTCATTACAGTAAGTTTCATTACAGTCAGTTTAATTACAGTAAGTTTCATTACAGTCAGTTTCATTACAGTCAGTTTCATTACAGTCAGTTTCATTACAGTAAGTTTCATTACAGTCAGTTTCATTACAGTCAGTTTCATTACAGTCAGTTTCATTACAGTTTCATTACAGTCAGTTTCATTACAGTCAGTTTCATTACAGTCAGTTTCATTACAGTCAGTTTCATTACAGTAAGTTTCATTACAGTCAGTTTCATTACAGTCAGTTTCATTACAGTCAGTTTCATTACAGTAAGTTTCATTACAGTCAGTTTCATTACAGTCAGTTTCATTACAGTCAGTTTCATTACAGTAAGTTTCATTACAGTCAGTTTCATTACAGTAAGTGTCATTACAGTCAGTTTCATTACAGTAAGTTTCATTACAGTCAGTTTCATTACAGTCAGTTTCATTACAGTCAGTTTCGGTGGAAATAAATGGTATAAAATATCGACACAATGGAAATATAAACACAAATGCAGTATAATGTGATCCTTTATTGACAACGTTTCACCCACACAGTGGGCTTTTTCAAGTCACACACGGATCTACCTGGGGTTGGAAGGTACGAGAGTATTTATAGTCATGTTCAGAATGTTGAGGTCAGGTGGAGAATGCTGCATCTGATGATCTACTGGGTGGGGTTATAGAGTCTTGGGTAGCTTGGCAGGGGTATTGGACAAGTTGTAGACCTTCTGCAGTGTTCTATGTTCTTATGTGGGATAGCGATGAAGAAGTTTCTTGGCGAGTGGTTCAGCTATGTTATAGAAGCCATTGTTCTGGTTGAAATTGTTGGTTGTAGAGATGAGCGATGATTCCAGGATTCTTCTGTATTGAGTGTTGTCTTCTGTGGCTATAAGTCTTGAGTTCGAATACAGAAGAATCCTGGAATCATCGCTCATCTCTACAACCAACAATTTCAACCAGAACAATGGCTTCTATAACATAGCTGAACCACTCGCCAAGAAACTTCTTCATCGCTATCCCACATAAGAACATAGAACACTGCAGAAGGTCTACAACTTGTCCAATACCCCTGCCAAGCTACCCAAGACTCTATAACCCCACCCAGTAGATCATCAGATGCAGCATTCTCCACCTGACCTCAACATTCTGAACATGACTATAAATACTCTCGTACCTTCCAACCCCAGGTAGATCCGTGTGTGACTTGAAAAAGCCCACTGTGTGGGTGAAACGTTGTCAATAAAGGATCACATTATACTGCATTTGTGTTTATATTTCCACAGTCAGTTTCATTACAGTCAGTTTCATTACAGTCAGTTTCATTACAGTAAATTACATTAGCTTCCATTCCAATATTCTCCTTATATATTTTACAATGTTCAGTTGTTGTGTACTTTATTACCATTGTACAGCATCAGCCCCGGCTGTATGTCTGCTGTCTCTAGTTTGTATTAGCTGTATGTCGGGACGACGTATGTTAGGATCGCCAAGCTCTCAGTGGTATCAGCTCCCAGTAGTACCAGTTACCAGTAACCAGTTACCAGTAACCAGTTACCAGTAACCAGTTACCAGTTACCAACCGTCTGCGTGAATCACTGACTGTTATTCATGTTGCTGCTGACTAAAGCATGTTTTTGAACGCCTCTCACCCCTAGGCTTCACTAATGAGTCAGTTTTAAGATAGAGAGCAGAGAGGCAGGGCGGGCCTGTGCTTCCCATATTTTCCGTTATAATTATACGTACTAACCAGCCTACGTGAGTGTTCTTACCCAATCCACGTTTCGAACCCCACACATGACATGTGCTGAGATTAGTGAAGGCCTACAGCCTTTTGTGGCCTATAGGTAGTAGGTTGGTAGACAGCAACCACCCAGGGAAGTACTACCGTCCTGCCAGATGACTGTGAAACAAAAACCTGTAACTGTTTTGCATGATGGTAGGATTGCTGGTTTCTTTTTCTGTCTCATAAACACGCTAGATAACAGGGATATCTTGCTACTCCTACTTACACTTTGGTCACACTTCACAGACACGCACATGCATATATATATATACATACATCTAGGTTTTTCTCCTTTTTCTAAATAGCTCTTGTTCTTTTTTATTTCTTCTATTGTCCATGGGGAAGTGGAAAAGAATCTTTCCTCCGTAAGCCATGCGTGTCGTATGAGGCGACTAAAATGCCGGGAGCAATGGGCTAGTAACCCCTTCTCCTGTATACATTTACTAAAAAAGAGAAGAAGAAAAACTTTATAAAATTGGGATGCTTAAATGTGCGTGGATGTAGTGCGGATGACAAGAAACAGATGATTGCTGATGTTATGAATGAAAAGAAGTTGGATGTCCTGGCCCTAAGCGAAACAAAGCTGAAGGGGGTAGGAGAATTTCAGTGGGGGGAAATAAATGGGATTAAATCTGGAGTATCTGAGAGAGTTAGAGCAAAGGAAGGGGTAGCAGTAATGTTAAATGATCAGTTATGGAAGGAGAAAAGAGAATATGAATGTGTAAATTCAAGAATTATGTGGATTAAAGTAAAGGTTGGATGCGAGAAGTGGGTCATAATAAGTGTGTATGCACCTGGAGAAGAGAGGAATGCAGAGGAGAGAGAGAGATTTTGGGAGATGTTAAGTGAATGTATAGGAGCCTTTGAACCAAGTGAGAGAGTAATTGTGGTAGGGGACCTGAATGCTAAAGTAGGAGAAACTTTTAGAGAGGGTGTGGTAGGTAAGTTTGGGGTGCCAGGTGTAAATGATAATGGGAGCCCTTTGATTGAACTTTGTATAGAAAGGGGTTTAGTTATAGGTAATACATATTTTAAGAAAAAGAGGATAAATAAGTATACACGATATGATGTAGGGCGAAATGACAGTAGTTTGTTGGATTATGTATTGGTAGATAAAAGACTGTTGAGTAGACTTCAGGATGTACATGTTTATAGAGGGGCCACAGATATATCAGATCACTTTCTAGTTGTAGCTACACTGAGAGTAAAAGGTAGATGGGATACAAGGAGAATAGAAGCATCAGGGAAGAGAGAGGTGAAGGTTTATAAACTAAAAGAGGAGGCAGTTAGGGTAAGATATAAACAGCTATTGGAGGATAGATGGGCTAATGAGAGCATGGGCAATGGGGTCGAAGAGGTATGGGGTAGGTTTAAAAATGTAGTGTTAGAGTGTTCAGCAGAAGTTTGTGGTTACAGGAAAGTGGGTGCAGGAGGGAAGAGGAGTGATTGGTGGAATGATGATGTAAAGAGAGTAGTAAGGGAGAAAAAGTTAGCATATGAGAAGTTTTTACAAAGTAGAAGTGATGCAAGGAGGGAAGAGTATATGGAGAAAAAGAGAGAGGTTAAGAGAGTGGTGAAGCAATGTAAAAAGAGAGCAAATGAGAGAGTGGGTGAGATGTTATCAACAAATTTTGTTGAAAATAAGAAAAAGTTTTGGAGTGAGATTAACAAGTTAAGAAAGCCTAGAGAACAAATGGATTTGTCAGTTAAAAATAGGAGAGGAGAGTTATTAAATGGAGAGTTAGAGGTATTGGGAAGATGGAGGGAATATTTTGAGGAATTGTTAAATGTTGATGAAGATAGGGAAGCTGTGATTTCGTGTATAGGGCAAGGAGGAATAACATCTTGTAGGAGTGAGGAAGAGCCAGTTGTAAGTGTGGGGGAAGTTCGTGAGGCAGTAGGTAAAATGAAAGGGGGTAAGGCAGCCGGGATTGATGGGATAAAGATAGAAATGTTAAAAGCAGGTGGGGATATAGTTTTGGAGTGGTTGGTGCAATTATTTAATAAATGTATGGAAGAGGGTAAGGTACCTAGGGATTGGCAGAGAGCATGCATAGTTCCTTTGTATAAAGGCAAAGGGGATAAAAGAGAGTGCAAAAATTATAGGGGGATAAGTCTGTTGAGTGTACCTGGTAAAGTGTATGGTAGAGTTATAATTGAAAGAATTAAGAGTAAGACGGAGAATAGGATAGCAGATGAACAAGGAGGCTTTAGGAAAGGTAGGGGGTGTGTGGACCAGGTGTTTACAGTGAAACATATAAGTGAACAGTATTTAGATAAGGCTAAAGAGGTCTTTGTGGCATTTATGGATTTGGAAAAGGCGTATGACAGGGTGGATAGGGGGGCAATGTGGCAGATGTTGCAAGTGTATGGTGTAGGAGGTAGGTTACTGAAAGCAGTGAAGAGTTTTTACGAGGATAGTGAGGCTCAAGTTAGAGTATGTAGGAAAGAGGGAAATTTTTTCCCAGTAAAAGTAGGCCTTAGACAAGGATGTGTGATGTCACCGTGGTTGTTTAATATATTTATAGATGGGGTTGTAAGAGAAGTAAATGCGAGGGTCTTGGCAAGAGGCGTGGAGTTAAAAGATAAAGAATCACACACAAAGTGGGAGTTGTCACAGCTGCTCTTTGCTGATGACACTGTGCTCTTGGGAGATTCTGAAGAGAAGCTGCAGAGATTGGTGGATGAATTTGGTAGGGTGTGCAAAAGAAGAAAATTAAAGGTGAATACAGGAAAGAGTAAGGTTATGAGGATAACAAAAAGATTAGGTGATGAAAGATTGAATGTCAGATTGGAGGGAGAGAGTATGGAGGAGGTGAACGTATTCAGATATTTGGGAGTGGACGTGTCAGCGGATGGGTCTATGAAAGATGAGGTGAATCATAGAATTGATGAGGGAAAAAGAGTGAGTGGTGCACTTAGGAGTCTGTGGAGACAAAGAACTTTGTCCTTGGAGGCAAAGAGGGGAATGTATGAGAGTATAGTTTTACCAACGCTCTTATATGGGTGTGAAGCGTGGGTGATGAATGTTGCAGCGAGGAGAAGGCTGGAGGCAGTGGAGATGTCATGTCTGAGGGCAATGTGTGGTGTGAATATAATGCAGAGAATTCGTAGTTTGGAAGTTAGGAGGAGGTGCGGGATTACCAAAACTGTTGTCCAGAGGGCTGAGGAAGGGTTGTTGAGGTGGTTCGGACATGTAGAGAGAATGGAGCGAAACAGAATGACTTCAAGAGTGTATCAGTCTGTAGTGGAAGGAAGGCGGGGTAGGGGTCGGCCTAGGAAGGGTTGGAGGGAGGGGGTAAAAGAGGTTTTGTGTGCGAGGGGCTTGGACTTCCAGCAGGCATGCGTGAGCGTGTTTGATAGGAGTGAATGGAGACAAATGGTTTTTAATACTTGACGTGCTGTTGGAGTGTGAGCAAAGTAACATTTATGAAGGGATTCAGGGAAACCGACAGGCCGGACTTGAGTCCTGGAGATGGGAAGTACAGTGCCTGCACTCTGAAGGAGGGGTGTTAATGTTGCAGTTTAAAAACTGTAGTGTAAAGCACCCTTCTGGCAAGACAGTGATGGAGCGAATGATGGTGAAAGTTTTTCTTTTTCGGGCCACCCTGCCTTGGTGGGAATCGGCCAGTGTGATAATAAAAAATAATAATAAAATAATAATGAAAACTAACATACAAACTAACACTAAGCATGTTAAGCAACCACCTGACAAGTCCTTATCCAGAGCGTCACCACTTACGACGCCAGCTGTCGGAAAGTACTACACAAATGACAACACGACATTGAGTGTATTAACAGTTGCTACAAAGAGTGACAAAGGAAAGAGGAGGACGAAAAGTAGGTGGAGGAAGTCCACTCCACCTGTTTCCCCTCCACACACCCCAAATGTTTCCTCTGTTACGACAAACACTTGGCTCCATCCTGTGATAAGTTCACGACAGTACCCACCAGGAAACAGTGGGTCCCGGAGCTAAGACTCTCCCAGGTGCCTAGGTGATCAACCAGGAGGTGACTGTGATCCCCGTCACTTGAAATGCTGGAAATGTAGGCGGTGACCACAATACTGTCCCAGTTGACAACTGTCACAGCAGATAACGGTCATGGCTGATAACTCTCACAGCTGATAACGGTCATGGCTGATAACTGTCACAGCTGATAACTGTCAACCAGAGGAAAGTGACACACCGCCTTCATCGACCACTTCACACGCTATGTGAACAGTCTTATAATCTAGCCAGGGTGACAGTCGCTCTGGCTGACCAGCTACAAACGATCAGTACAGTAGTAGCAGAAAAGCTTCCTGATAGTACACAAATGAGATGGCAGGTTTCTAGCCTGGATTCTATAAATGACTGGATATGGATCACTATCCTAACCAGTTATAACCCACAGACACCTTCTTATAACTTTTCTAAATCTATTTTTTTTCTATCTTGAACACATTGCTGCGAGTCCCGTCTTGGTCAGACGGTTTAACACATTATAAATATATCCTCTTTATGTATTCCTGTCTCTTACTGATAAACCTGTTATGTCTCTCATTCTACGTCTCTCCAGAGAGTGTAGATTCAGTGCCCTCAGTCTGTGCTTGTAGATAGATTTCTGTTACATGGAGTCGACTTTGTCATCCTTCTCTACATGTTTCCCGCCACATTTATGTCCATTCTGTAAGACGATGACCAGAATTGAGAGACATAATGTAAACGATGCATAACCAAGGACGAATAAAGCTGAAGTATAATCTGACTACTACTAACCAGACCTCTTTGATATTTTTTGCATTCAGAATGAATAATATGTACATTATTCACTTTATAAGTGTCATGGTTATTATCTTTTCCCACAGTTAGAACTTTACATTTGTCTACATTAAACTTCATTTGCCACTTCTCCGACGACTGCATAAGTCTATTCAGATCTTTCTGTAGCGTTCTAGTGACCTCTGAATTGATTTGACGGTCTATTTTAATGTCACATTGGCAGGAGTAACAGCATCACATAGTGTTCATGGTTTGGTTTCTGGCCTATCCAAGGTTCCTGGAGGGATCATGGAAAGTGTCAGGGTCAGTGAAGTAATATATAAGTGAAGTGATATATATGCTGCCCTAAAGCAGAAAAGACAAGTTAGGGCAATTTAACAATTTATCAATTTAAAAGTGAAATCAGAAGAGAGGCCTACTGCGTTGCCACCAGCCAACATAACTGCAAATTCAAACAAAGTATGACCAAAGGGAGAGACATAAGTGAGTTAATGAATAATAAAATAATTCATAAAATAAAGAGAAAGACAAGAAAAAAATATATACTAAAATAAAGAAATCAAAGGGAAAGTAACCAGAATTCTCGGTATTTCTGGTGTTTTTCCTGGAACAAGCTCCATAATAAAGGTTTAAAGTGTTCACCAGGACAACTGGTGACACCACAGAGGAAAGTGAAAATATTAGAAGGTTGTGTGGATGATATATATTGAGAGTGGATGACAGTGAGTGTAAATAATTGACAAGAACTGTGCTAAGATACCAGCACTCTACGACAATGACCAAGAGACAGGAACCAAGACGATCACACTCCACTGCCTAAAGTGACGTATAAATCACCTTATTGTGGTAGTAGTAGACTCGTATTATGAGCACTAGGCTTCTACATCACTGGTAGTTAAGGAGCCATCTAATACTACCTCAGGAGAGCTCATCATCATATGTAAATTAATAATATTTATTAAGGGAGATGAGCTGCTAGTGAAGTGTGAAGTACCACATGTTATACTAGAGTGGAAAACCCAGGAACAAGTGGAAGGACAAGCACACCCCCCAGAAACACCTGCAGAAGGACTCCAGCCACGACACCCCCAAGGCAACTGAACAATCCAAACCAACCATCACACACCGATCCCTATGTTCCCACCCCACGCACCACGAACCCTACCCCTATAGCAACCCCCTATGGGAGCTCTTCCTCCACCTCCACTGCAACCCCCCACAGGCCCCCACCAGGGCTCCTGCTCTCCCAACCCCAGTATTCCCCCAGGACCACAGTTACAGTATTAGAACAGAAGTTGAAGGTTTGGTACACAAATGCGGATGGATTAACGAATAAATATGAGGAATGGCAAGAAAGAATCAATGAGAAGTCCCCAGACATCATAGCAGTTACAGAAACAAAACTCACGGAGACAATAACAGATGCAATCTTCCCACCAGGATACCAGATCATGAGGAAAGATGGAAGGAGCAGAGGGGGAGGAGAGGTTGATCTGCTCGTAAAAAACAGATGGAAATTCGAGAAAATGGGAGGCATAGACGAGACAGGAGAAAGGGACTACATAGTAGGTACACTTCAGTCTGGGGAGCACAAGGTGGTCATTGCAGTGATGTATAATCCACCACAGAACTGCAGGAGACCAAGAGAGGAATATGAAGAGAGCAACAGAGCAATGGTGGACAAACTTGCTGAGGTGGCAAGAAGAGCTCACTCCAGCAGAGCAAAGTTGATGGTTATGGGGGATTTCAACCACAGGGAGATTGACTGGGAAAACCTGGAGCCACATGGGGGTCCCAAAACATGGAGAGCCAAGATGTTGGATGTGGTGCTGGAAAACCTCATGCACCAACATGTTAAGGACACTACCAGAGTGGGAGGGGAGGATGAACCAGCAAGATTGGACCTTGTGTTCACCCTGGGCAGTTCAGACATTGAGGACATCACGTATGAGAGTCCCCTAGGAGCTAGCGACCACATGGTTCTGTGCTTCGAATACATAGTAGAGTTGCAAGTGGAGCGAGTAACAGGAGTTGAATGGGAAAAGCCAGACTATAAAAGAGGGGACTACATAGGTTTGAGGAACTTCCTGCAGGAGGTTCCGTGGGACAGAGAACTGGCAGGAAAGCCAGTAAATGAAATGATGGAATATGTAACAACAAAATGCAAGGAGGCAGTGGAAAGGTTTATTCCCAAGGGCAACAGTAACAATGGGAAGACCAGAACGAGCCACTGGTTTACCCGACGATGTAAGGAGGCAAAAACAAAGTGCAATAGAGAATGGAAAAAGTACAGAAGGCAGAGAACACACGAAAATAGGGAGATCAGTCGCAGAGCCAGGAATGAGTATGCACAGGTAAGGAGGGAGGCCCAGCGACAGTATGAAAATAACATAGCATCGAAAATCAAGACTGACCCGAAACTGTTGTATAGCCACATCAGGAGGAAGACAACAGTCAAAGACCAGGTGATCAGACTGAGGACAGAAGGTGGAGAACTCACAAGAAATGATCAGGAGGTATGTGAGGAGCTGAACAGGAGATTTAAGAAAGTTTTTACAATAGAGACAGGAAGGGCTCTGGGAAGACAGCACAGAAGGGAACATCAAGAGGGAATATACCAACAAGTGTTGGATGACGTATGCACAACCGAGGAGGAGGTGCAGAAGCTGCTAAGTGACCTTGATACCTCAAAGGCGATGGGAGCAGACAACATCTCCCCATGGGTCCTTAGAGAAGGAGCAGAGATGCTGTGCGTGCCCCTAACCACAATCTTCAACACATCCCTTGAAACTGGGCAACTACCTGAGAAATGGAAGACAGCAAATGTAGTCCTCATATTTAAGAAAGGAAACAGAAATAAGGCACTAAACTACAGACCTGTGTCTCTGACATGTTTTGTGTGCAAAGTCATGGAGAAGATTATCAGGAGGAGAGTGGTGGAACACCTGGAATGGAACAAGATTATAAGTGAAAGCCAGCATGGGTTCATGGAAGGCAAATCCTGTGTCACAAACCTTCTGGAGTTTTATGACAAGGTAACAGAAGTACGACACGAGAGAGAGGGGTGGGTTGATTGCGTTTTCCTAGACTGCAGGAAGGCCTTTGACACAGTTCCCCATAAGAGATTAGTGCAGAAGCTGGAGGATCAGGCGCATATAACAGGGAGGGCACTGCAATGGATCAGGGAATACCTGACAGGGAGGCAACAACGAGTCATGGTACGTGAAGAGGTATCACAGTGGGCGCCTGTGACGAGCAGGGTCCCACAGGGGTCAGTTCTAGGACCAGTGCTATTTTTGATATATGTGAACGACATGATGGAAGGAATAGACTCTGAAGTGTCCCTATTCGCAGATGATGTGAAGCTGATGAGAAGAATTAAATCGGATGAGGATGAGGCAGGACTGCAAAGAGACCTGGACAGGCTGGACATGTGATCCAGAAACTGGCTTCTCGAATTCAACCCTGCCAAATGCAAAGTCATGAAGATTGGGGAGGGGCAAAGAAGACCGCAGACAGAGTATAGGCTAGGTGGACAAAGACTACAGACCTCACTCAGGGAGAAAGACCTTGGGGTGACCATAACACCGAGCACGTCACCGGAGGCACACATCAACCAAATAACTGCTGCAGCATACGGGCGCCTGGCAAACCTGAGAATAGCGTTCCGATACCTTAATAAGGAATCGTTCAAGACACTGTACACTGTGTATGTTAGGCCCATACTGGAGTATGCAGCACCAGTCTGGAACCCACATCTGGTCAGGCACGTCAAGAAGTTAGAGAAAGTACAAAGGTTTGCAACAAGGCTAGTCCCAGAGCTCAGGGGAATGTCGTACAAGGAAAGGTTGAGGGAAATCGGACTGACGACACTGGAGGACAGAAGGGTCAGGGGAGACATGATAACGACATACAAGATACTGCGGGGAATAGACAAGGTGGACAGAGATAGGATGTTCCAGAGAGGGGACACAGGAACAAGGGGTCACAACTGGAAGCTGAAGACTCAGACGAATCACAGGGACGTTAGGAAGTATTTCTTCAGTCATAGAGTCGTCAGGAAGCGGAATAGCCTAGCAAGTGAAGTAGTGGAGGCAGGAACCATACATAGTTTTAAGAAGAGGTATGACAAGGCTCAGGAAGCAGAGAGGGAGAGGACCTAGTAGCGATCAGTGAAGAGGCGGGGCCAGGAGCTGAGTCTCGACCCATGCAACCACAATTAGGTGAGTACAATTACGTGAGTACACACACACACGCACACAGAAACACACACACATACTCACACAAACACACGTGAGAAATATCCCACATATTTTACAAAATGAGTTGCCAGGTTCCAATTTTAATTCATAACTGTGTATGATAATCATCATAAAGGTCGTAGTATGTGTATAGACTGTTAACAAATAATTAAGGAATGATCCTGACAGATTTTTCCTGAAGTGACTGTAAGGTAGAAATTTCATGTAAAGACAAACATGCGTTTTAATTATTATTATTATTATTATTATTATTATTATTATTATTATTATTATTATTATTATTATTATTAAAATAGAGAGGGTAACACTGAGTAGCTCTCCTTATCTAAACATTCATATATCAGAGGTTGAAATAACTCAGTGACACATTGTTGCCTCAGAGGAGTTAATATTAACTATTAACTAACATGTGTTAACAGCATATTACAAGGACAACATTATCTTACCTTCAGAGCAGAGTTACTTAATATGTAAGTTGATCCTTTGTGGTATAAAGTATTTACCAAGTGAGTTACAGAGAGCAGAGAGTCTGTCACTACCATGTGCAGCAACACGACTGTCAGGTTGTGCTGCCTCGCACCTCCTCTACCACACTGTGTACTCCCTGACACTAACATGAGCAGCAACACGACTGTGAGGTCGTGCTGCCTCGCACCTCCTCTACCACACTGTGTACTCCCTGACACTAACATGAGCAGCAACACGACTGTGAGGTCGTGCTGCCTCGCACCTCCTCTACCACACTGTGTACTTCCCTGACACTAACATGTGCAGCAACACGACTGTGAGGTCGTGCTGCCTCGCACCTCCTCTACCACACTGTGTACTTCCCTGACACTAACATTACATATGCATTAGTCAGCAAATTTAAAAGTGAGTGTAATAAGTAAGTACTTTCATGTATACACAAATACAGTTACCAAAAGTCAGTACCTGACCAGCAGGGCTGATCCCTGATCCATATGAGGCCCTGATCCACCATGAGGCCCTGATCCACCATGAGGCCCTGATCCACCATGAGGCCCTGATCCACCATGAGGCCCTGATCCACCATGAGGCCCTGATCCACCATGAGGCCCTGATCCACCATGAGGCCCTGATCCACCATACGGCCCTGATCCACCATACGGCCCTGATCCACCATGAGGCCCTGATCCGCCATGAGGCCCTGATCCACCATGAGGCCCTGATCCACCATGAGGCCCTGATCCACCATGAGCATCTGATCCACCATGAGGCCCTGATCCACCATGAGGCCCTGATCCACCATGAGGCCCTGATCCACCATGAGACCCTGATCCACCATGAGACCCTGATCCACCATGAGGCCCTGATCCACCATGAGGCCCTGATCCACCATGAGACCCTGATCCACCATGAGGCCCTGATCCACCATGAGGCCCTGATCCACCATGAGACCCTGATCCACCATGAGGCCCTGATCCACCATGAGGCCCTGTATACACAAATACAGTTACCAAAAGTCAGTACCTGACCAGCAGGGCTGATCCCTGATCCATATGAGGCCCTGATCCACCATGAGGCCCTGATCCACCATGAGGCCCTGATCCACCATGAGGCCCTGATCCACCATGAGACCCTGATCCACCATGAGGCCCTGATCCACCATGAGGCGCCCTGATCCACTATGAGGCCCTGATCCACCATGAGGCCCTGATCCACCATACCATGAGGCCCTGATCCACCATGAGACCCTGATCCACCATGAGGCCCTGATCCACCATGAGGCCCTGATCCACCATGAGGCCCTGATCCACCATGAGGCCCTGATCCACCATGATGCCCTGATCCACCATGAGGATCTGATCCACCATGAGGCCCTGATCCACCATGAGACCCTGATCCACCATGAGGCCCTGATCCACCATGAGGCCTGGTGTGAGAAATTTAATTACCTGCATGAACCTCATTATATTCATACCAGTAATTTAATGAAAGCAACGAAGATAACTGTATCTTACCAACTGTTACAACTCTGAGGCATGTAGGAATATTTTGGGACAGCCTCGGTCACCAGGAGAATGTCTCCCTTCAACACCCACCACCCTCATACACACCTACTCTGCACCTATAAATATTAACTTCAAATTTAATAAACACAACCAATAATTCTGGTAATAATAGTTACATTAAAATTATGTGGACTGTATATTGAAAGAAAGAAGGAATACATGCATTTATATATCATATGAGAAAATATTTATATGTTACCAACACTCACCAAATTTGTCTAGAGGTCGCTTAGTGCAGCTTAAGTCACCCACAACTCCTGCCTAGATATGAGGAAACTAACTAGCCAAAAGTTCAACACATAAAGTGCAGTAAGCTTAGCTGTGGGTGTTGACGGCTTCTTATTATCTCCTTTTAACATCTAGTTTCTAAGTTCTGCCAAGTCGTTGGTTTCTCACATCCTGTAGAAAATAATTTCCCAAAATTTATGCTGTGTAAATAAACCTGATTAATACGTTACTATTGTTCTGTTGAGTGCATTTTAAATAAGAGAATCGAGAGGGAAGCTCTGCGCCTGCGCTGACGAGCAGGGGAGAGTTGTCATTGTTTTTTGAATGTGTTACAAACACGTTAATGTAATGTGTATAATTTTCCTCACTCTAGGGGTTATTTTGGCCTTAAATTGGCCGAAATTGTTGGATGTGCATTCCTGCATAACTTGAGCATTAAACAGATGTACAAGACAGCTCCAGGAACCTCAGATAAGCTATCTAAATTATGTTTGTAATTCTGGCCGGTGTTATCATAAATTTGGTTAGAGGGGGGGGGGGTTCTGTACATGACACACAGTAATCTCCAGACAAATTGGTGAGTGTTATGATTATAAATTCTCCTTCTGTTATATAAATGTGTATATGTAATCATTTATTAATTTTAATATACAGTCCACAAATTTATATTAAATTTTACCAGAATTCCTGGTAATGTATATTTCGTTTGCAATTAATAGGTCTAGAGCAACTTGTGGAGAGACAGATTATGGTAGGTATCGAAGGGGGACATTTTTTTCAACCTAGGTGTCCTAAAAATTCATATTTGTCTCTGTAACTTTGATAAATAATAATTATCTTTGTTACCATTTACTGGTATGTATCTAATGAGATACATCCAGGTAAATGTAATTTTCCACACATCCTGCAGGACTGTAACAATAATTCTTCTTACTCCTATCTGAGAGGCTTAACCCACATTTAACCTCAAGAGCTATGGGAGAAGTTCTTCACATTTCACTTTTGTCTTGTTCCTCCAATTACAATATGCTGTCCCTCCCCCAGCTGATGCTACGTCCCTGCTGGTTCCCTTTTTAATTCCCAAGTTACTTTTAACCAACAACAATGTATTTCATTAACTTACGTGCTAAAATACACTATAATTTCGGAAAATACACAATATTTTCCACACTGCACAGAGAGAGAGAGAGAGAGAGAGAGAGAGAGAGAGAGGACCTAGTAGTGATCAGTGAAGAAGCAGGGCCAGGAGCTGAGTCTCGACCCCTGCAACCATAATTAGGTGAGTACAATTAGATGAGTACTGCAGCCAGGCAGAGTTCATTGCTAAATGACTTAAATTGCTCCTTCCTCTAGGAGATGATTCCAGGCAGTTCTGGCTTGAGTGGCTGTTCTCCTAGTAGGTCTTACCACAATTTCACCTTGCATCACTTGGTCAACACTGTCTTCAATATCACTCGTGTCACTTTCCCTTAGATTTTCATTTACATTTGATTGAATACCATTTAATTTCAAAATATCAATTTATTAATCGTATGTAAACTTTCTTGAACATTCTGGATATCACCTTGTGCATCTGGGTACAATGTACTTTGCCCAGAGGCCACAATGTTCGATGTTGTTCAGTATCAATTAACACAATGTCACCTGGTTGAATGTTCTGTTGATTTACTGCCTCTGTTGCGCCATAAATGTGTTCACGTAGTGTTAGAAGATACTCTTTACACCACACAGTAAACCAATGATTAATTACTTTATTTAACATTTTAAATTTATTACACAACACTGCTGCATCATTGTAATCTCCATCACTTTCTTCCGGATTATCTCTATAGACAGGGGCAGCTTCCAATTTCCGTCCACATATTAGGTGAGAAGGTGTTAATACATCTGCATCAGGTGTATCACCATGTACGAGAGAGGACTATTATTTATCTGATTCTCCGCCTCCACTAACACTCCACGAAATTCTTCCAAATTAATTCTCTTCCGGTGTAGTACTTTACGAGGAGACACCTCTTCACTGTGTCTATCAGTCTTTCGCTGGGTTAACAGAGATTGTACATTATTACTTTTATTTAATTCCATCAAGTATTGAGCACCCACTACAAAATTGGTGGCATTATCTGAAATCATCAATTTTGGGCAGGATCTCCTAGCTGCAAACTTCTGAAACAGCTGTACGAACTGTTCTGCAGACAAGTCCTGAGCCACTTCTAAATGAACTGCCCTAGTAGCAGTACAAGTGAACAAGCATACATACAATTTCAGTGGAACACCATCTGAAGTACCTGTTAAAATTATTGGATCACTATAGTCTACACCTGTTACATCAAATGGTTTCACTAATTGTACACGCTCCTTTGGCAATGGTGGAGGACCTGGGTACATATAGGATCTGGCATCCACACGGCGACATATTACACAAAATTTAATAACCCTTTTTGCACTTTGTCGTCCTTGTGGAATCCAGAAAGTTTCCCTAATACAATTTAAGGTATCTTGTACCCCCCCCCCATGCATTACATTTTTATGGATATTTGAAACTATCAAAATTGTCAAATGATGAGTTTTGGGCATTTAGCATATTCACCCAATTAAGCATTTTGCAACCTGCCTCTGCACCTAATTACATCATTCTCTAAATACAGCCCCAATTTCTCTATTATGGAACCCTTAACAATTTTTCCTTCTATCATTAATTTATTTTCATCTCCATAGATTCCTTCCTGTACCCTCTGTATCCAATATTCCAGAGGATGCAGAAAATTATACGAGACATTTATTTTGTTTAGAAATTTAATCACCAACTTAGTTACATTGATTAGTTTGGGCAAAGAAGAATACCTGTTTATATCAGTGGCTAAGGGAGGACAAACTATTGGAGCGGTGGTCACAGTAATTTCAACAGGAGCAATATATGCCTTTTGTACAGGCCAATTAACTTTATTTACCAACCAGCTCGGTCCTTTAAACCATGATACAACATTTACAAATGTAGCATAAGTTAAGCTTCGAGACAAGAAATCAACTGGATTCTCCTCACCTGGTATATGATTAAATGTTAATATATGTTGACCCAAACTATTATACTTCTCTTGCATCTGATTAATTTCAGCGACTCTGTTTTGTACGTACACAATTTTACTGTTACCATTACGAATCCATTGTAAGGATACCTCATTATCAGACCAAATTACAGTGTCACTAATATTTATCTCCTGCAACTTATTTCTTATATAATTAGCTAATTTGACACCCACATAAATGGCTGTTAGTTCCAACTGAGGTAAGGTGCGTGATTTAATTGGAGACACTTTAGCCTTAGACATAAGAGAAATGACACTATTACATTGAAAGTAAGCGACTGCTCCATAGACCAATTTCAAAGCCTCGCAAAAAAAATGTGGAGTACATTTTTCCCATCTTGACTGGCCACCTGGCGTGGGAACTCAAACATTGAACTTTTACATAATCACCAATTAATTCTTCCCACCTCATGAATTCCTCATGTACAGTTTCATCCCAAACACACTTAAGTTTCCATGCTTCTTGTATTAACAATTTCCTCTTATTATAGTAAGGGATGACACTAAGCCTAGTGGATTGAAACATTTGAAAACTTCAGCAAGACTCTCGTAGTTAATTTATTGGGCATACTGAAA
This sequence comes from Cherax quadricarinatus, assembly GCF_038502225.1. Lineage (NCBI taxonomy): Eukaryota > Metazoa > Arthropoda > Malacostraca > Decapoda > Parastacidae > Cherax > Cherax quadricarinatus. The sequence continues at coordinate 21,228,507 of NC_091353.1, forward strand.
TTATTAGGTTTTAACAGTAACAAATCTCTCTCAGTATCCCAAGTTAATCCCAATACTTCATCACCCGGTACTTCATCTCCCGGGAATTTTTTATTTATTTTGTCTTTTAATTTGGACGAATTACTATTCCATTCCATCAGAGGCATACTTGCACTTTGCATTATTTTATTAGCCTCTCCAAAAGTCATTAACAGTTCCTCTTCAGTAGACGTCACACCCAGGAAACTGTCCACATAAAATTATTTGTTCATTACTTTACTCAATGGACTTCCCATACATTTAAGGTGTGCATTTATCGTCGCTTGAAGTAGGAACGGACTGGATGTAGCACCAAATAATACGCTCCTAAAGCGAAAGGGCTAAGTGGGTCACTAGGATTCTCAGGCCATAAGAAGCGGGTACAATCCCGGTCAGCCTCTTGTAAACCCACTCTTAGGAAAGCTTTACTTATGTCAGCCGTAAAGGCATAATTATTCACCCTGAAATTTAACAAGATATCTCCTAATTTTTCTGTCAATGACAGACCTGTTATCAAGCAGTCATTCAAGCTAGGTACATTTTTGTTACTCCTGGCACTACAATTAAACACAATTCTTAGGGGAGTAGTTTTAAAATCCTTTTTCACTCCATGATGTTGTAAACAGTGACCATAAATTTTGGCTTGCTCAGGAGGTACCTCCTATATAATTTTATTATTTAATTGGTCAGTATTTATATCATTACAAGCAGTCAACAGTTCTGGTGTCTTGCTCAGTTCGCAGAGCTGAGCTTTTAATTGTCATACACCATCCTGTAATTAGTGGGCAATTCTGGATGGTTCAGCTTCCACGGGAATCTCACCCAGTATTGTCCAGATTCAAATTTAAAAACCTTCAGTTATTGTTCCTGAATAAAGGAATCATCTGGACTTTCTTCTTTTACATTGTTTCCAAAGCTAATTCCCACAATTTATACACTGGCTCAACATCATCCTCTATGGAAGAATTATACTTGGGCACTATTTCATGAGTAAGACACACAGTGATGGTATTTATAGTTTCCTCTAGTCATTCATTATTAGTACGAGGAAGCCTTCCATGACCTTCTGCAGTATTTAAAAAAGTGACACCACATTTCTTTACCATACCTTTTACAAAGGAAGCATAATAGTCACTACCTATCAAAATATTTACTGCCCCACGGAGTCATCATTTACACAAGACGGTGCTAAATTAACATTATTTGAAAGCCTTTCAATAGTTTTACTAAGCCCTTTTGTAGATATTTTCTCTGGGAGCCTATCTACAATTACTGCATTAATACAATTTCTCATTGCCCAAACTGACAGTTACATAAACAGAGACCTTTTATCTGAGAGAAAACCAGATAATTTTAGAGTTGTAGGATCCTCCATTTGCACCTTCATCTCATTAAAACATTTACGTTTTATGAAAGTACATTGTGATCCCTGGTCCAGTAATGTAGTTACATTTTTAGATTTATGCCTTTTATCATTAATTTTTACATGTAACACAGGTAAGGCTACTTGGGCCAAGCCATCATTATTAACATTAGCAGCAATCTTTACATTAGCTACTGTTGTGTCAGGGTTGTCAACATCTTCATTATTCTCACCATTATTTTATAAAACCCTTACACATGACTATATGGTGCCTTCCTTTGTGGCATTGATGACAGTTGTTCAGTTTGGCATGACAATCCTTTACATTATGATTGCCTAGACATCTGATACATCTGTCAAGTTCTTCCAATCTTTCTACTTTAACATCTCATGAATTATAGGCATCACAATTCTTAGAGAAGAGACAATCTCTCTTTTCTTTGACTGGTTTCTTATTTACTGGGCTATTCTTATGAGGGTACTTATTCCTCTTACTTTGATGTGGAGAATCACTATTTCTGATTCCTGCTACTTGATATGTGCCTATGCACCTCTTTTTAGGAGATGAATTATGATTATTAACACTGGGATAATTTTTCCCTTTGTGAAACTTGACAGATACCTCAGAATCATTATGTGCTATATCTTTAAAATGACTTGATTGGCTGGTCTGCAACTGAACAATTAATTCTTGCAGACCTAGTCTTATTTCCTCCAGACCAAAATAACCTTTGTGATACTTATTGGAGTGACACTCTACCATTTTACAGCTCAATTTATTTTGTACATTGGCACTCAGTCTGATTCATTCATATTATATTTATTACTTAAAGCTTTCAGAGTGCTCTCCAGTTTAATTCTAAACTGTTGTAAACCTTTGTAAGTGTGATCTGGAGATTTTAAATTAACAACGATATTCACTAGATCCAACCTACTTTGTTCTATATTACCATAAGTGACCTTCAACAAGTCAACTGCTTCCTTGTAAGAGTCATCTACATTGGGAAAGGCTTGTATCAGTATGTGAGCATCTCCTCTTACCTGTCCTTTGAGGTAAACTAATTTAGTTACACAGGCTAGGTCACTACTGTCATGCACAGCTGCTTTAAAAATTGACCAAAACTCCTCCCAATTTTCTCCAGGATTAAATACAAGTAAACATAATTCTGGGAGTTTGGGAAAAGACATCTTATTTATTGGAATATATTAACTGCCTGGTTTACACCTTTTAATTTATTCAAATCCTGACTTTTACAAGAAAGAATTTTTTCTTCTAATTCATAATATTTATTAATTAAAATATTTATTTCTTTTTCATCTGCACAATTTACCAGTAAATTGCCTTCATATTTTTTTGTAAAATAATTTGCATGACTCATATCTATTTCCTAAAGCATCTAAATACACAGTTTCCTGATTCATTAATTCCAAGCATTTATTGTATGCCTTGGTTGCATGACCTTTCCTAGTCTGTAATGATGCTTTCTTTGCTCTAAATTCCATGGGCTTCTCAGCTCCATTAACTTCCTCATTTTCACCCATTGATCAATATATTAAATTCAACTTAATTAATAAACACTGATTATGCACTTAATTATGCACTTTTTAAAGGTAAATATTACAACTTTCCCTTGAATAAATCCTTAGCAATTACACATTTAAGGAAATTATAATATAATTTCACAAATGCACATTAATATAAATCCTAGCTACACTTGGCTTAGCAAAATTAATATTGTAGAAATACACATTAATATAAATCTTAGCCACAATTGGCTTAGCAAAATTAATGTTTTGGTAATTATAATCCACTACACCTGTTCACCTAGCAGCCAATAGGTACCTGGGTGTTAGTCGACTGGTGTGGGTCGCATCCTGGGGGACAAGATTGAGGATCCAATGGAAATAAGTTAGACAGTCCTCGATGATGCACTGACTTTCTTGGGTTATCTTGGATGGCTAACCCTCCGGGGTTAAAAATCAGAACGAAATCTTATCTTATCTTATCTTAACATAAATATTTGTCAAACCTATTTTTATGTTACCCAAGTAAGGGCAAAGCTAGAAAGTACTCGACTTCTTTATTTATGAACCGATTACATTCATTTTTGGTGTACTATTAGAAGCTTATATTAAAGAGCCTTTGCTGAAGTTTCAATCATATCGGCCAAAAAGGAAATGAAATATGCAAAATTTACGAAAAATTACATTTGGCAGTACTCAAGTACTCAGTGGTACTTGGAAAAGTGGTTTTGACACTTGCTTCTGATAGAACACTTCTAATTCCATCATTTGTAAGGCCCCAATTATATAATAAAGCATTCGCTGCCTGACCACAGTAGAGTGCGGTTGTGCTCTGCACCCCTCTGCTGTTTGTAGGCGAGCTCCCTTGTCAGTTACCTGGCTGCAGTGGTGTGAAGTGGTGCTGACACACCTCGGCTAACAACATAGGTGCACGGTGATTGTCAAGATGGTGGTTAGTCTGAGACGACGGATAAATACTGTAGGCATTGAGCTACTTAAAGGAACGATAACGCCCAGTTCTGCGCAAGTCTTATTGCCAAAGATCATCCGGGAGACATATGGCGTACAAGATAGTGACTTGTATGGTGTAGCATTGAACGGAGGACAACGAATTTTCGTCAAACTGCTATCAGCAACGGTTTATGAATCGTTAGTCACCAGGTTTCAGGACGTGAGTCTTAACGTCACACCAGCTGTCAGTGTATGAATGATAGATGTTTCACGGCATTATACGTGGATCAAGCTACGCAACGTTCCCTTTGAGGCAGATGAGGCGGATATAAGAAAAGTTTTTGAGAAGTATGGGATGGTGCATTATGCTCAACATGGTACGTGGGCGGCAGGAGCCTATGCTGCTTTTCCAGAGGGTTCTTTCAACCTCAAAATGACTTTGAGGCACCCAATACCGTCCTACGTGTATCTACAAGATTTCAGGACGCAGGTAATGGTAATGTACCCAGGACAACGACGTACGTGCCGCCTATGTGGTGAGTATGATCACATAGCGGCGACCTGTGACAAGCGAAGACATGTGCCTGGACCTGTGGTGGACGTCGCAGCCCCTGCTTCAAAGGTGGCAGGTGAGGAACAAACATCGGATGGAGGGCGTGGTGTTTTGTGGAGCGAGATAGTGGATCGGGCACACAGGACTGGCGGTGAGTTGGAGTCCCGCCCCAAGCTTCCTGATCAGGTGTCGTCTCCTGTGGATAAGGAGGAGCAGCAATTACAGGAGAAGGTTCTTGAGATTGAGGAGGAATTGGTGGAGGTGTTAAAGACTTTGTCACTGCCAGAGAAGGATGTTACATCTGAGCGTGGTGTCATCGGAGAATCGTCGCTTCCAGAAAGTCTGAGACATGATAATTTGGGACGTGATGGTGGTTTGGAGTCGTCCATTGAATCATTAAACCATTCTCAGGTGGAGGTGGAGGTTCATCGAGAGGTAACATCTGACCAAGACATGTGTAACATGACTGTCACGAGAAAGAGGGCCCGGTGGCCTGGTGGCTAAAGCTCCCGCTTCACACACGGAGGGCCCGAGTTCGATTCCCGGCGGGTGGAAACATTCGACACATTTCCTTACACCTGTTGTCCTGTTCACCTAGCAGCAAATAGGTACCTGGGTGTTAGTCGACTGGTGTGGGTCGCATCCTGGGGGACAAGATTAAGGACCCCAATGGAAATAAGTTAGACAGTCCTCGATGACGCACTGACTTTCTTGGGTTATCCTGGGTGGCTAACCCTCCGGGGTTAAAAATCCGAACGAAATCTTATCTTATCTTATCTACATCAGATTCTGATGACGTCCTTACGCCTGCACAAAGGCCTGGGAAACAGACTGAGGTGAAGTGCGAAGGTAGTGGTGTAGGTGGAGACAGCCATGATAGGAGGCACCAGAAGGAGGGGGGAGGGAAAGAGAGCACTCTGAAGGTGTCAAACTTACATTCAAGCTCTGGAGTTGTAAAGAGTGATGAGAGGAAGCAGGGGTGGAAACTTTAATAGGCCTTAGGTGTATGTCTGTAAATGTTAATGGGTTATGTAGCGGTATGAAGAGAGATTGGTTTCGTAATTTTCTGAATAAATCTAGAGTGGATGTTGTGTTCCTGCAGGAGCACAATTTTAAAGAGGGTAGGGTGTTGGAGGTGGCAGGATTTCGAGTAGTTACCCTGCCATCTCCCCGTCTAAAAGGTGGTGTGGGAATTTTAATAAGGGAGACGAGCCCGTTTGTTTTGCAGAGAAGCGAGGGAGGAGGGGGAGGGAGGGTGTTGTGTGTGGATGGGTGGTGGATGGGTAAGCGTGTGTCTTTTGTGAGTGTGTATGCGCCGGCTGAAAATAACATGAAGGTAAAGAATGATTTTGTGTGTGAGGATCTTGTGTTTTTCTTAAGTGCACTGCCAGAGGTGGCGATAGTTGGTGGGGACTGGAATAGTGTAATCAGGATGGCTGATGTGGACCCAAGAGGGGCTGGATATATGTCTGTGGCTCTTAGGGAGTTATTAAGGGATGTTAGGTAATGTGATGCCTTTGGGGGGGCGGTGTGGGAGACTGAACATACGTTTGTTAGGAGTGGATATGCTGCGAGACTAGAGTGTACCTTTCACAGGGAGTGGATGTGAAATCTTCCAGTACTGTTGAGGCTACAATGTCAGATCATAAGGCAGTGGTGATGGAGGTTGGGTGGGGGACGCTCGCGGACATATATAGAAGTTATTGGAAATTAAATATAAGTGTGTTAGGTGATGAGGAGGGGTTGGAGGGGTTTTCAGTCCTATGGAGGGAGCTTAGTGTGGAAGAACAGGGAGTGGATGACATTGTGACATGGTGGGATAGTGTCGCAAAGGAAAGGATTAGAAAGTTTTATATGAGAGAGGGAAAACGTATTAATAATTTAAAATATGGACTGGCTAACTATTTAGAGGATAGGTTAAGAGGTTGCTATGGGCGGGGGGTGGGTGGGAATAATTTTCCTATGGATGAAATAGCTGAAATAAAGGGAAGGTTGAGGGTGTTGCAAAATGAAAGGTTTCAAGCTGTAAGGGTGCAGGCAGGGGTGGAGGAAGTGCTTTGGGGCGACAAGCCGTCAGCGTGTGTTTTGCGGCATCAAAAGCAAAGGCAGGCGGTGACAGCTATACCATGTTTAGAGGTAACGGAGATGGTTGGAAATTATAGAGCAGGGTAGGAGATACGAACCACGAAGGGGATGTGTGCGTATGCGGAGGCTTGGTACGAGAAGTACTGGAACAGTGGGGGGGGGGGTGACGTGGCGTTGGACAAGGTGTGTATGTATGTGACGTGTAATTTAGGAAATAGTGATAGAAAGGTTTTAGGTGGGACTATTACGGCAGAGGAAATAGAGAATGCGTTAAGGGGAATGAGGAAGGGGAAAGCTCCCGGTATTGACGGTCTCCCGGTAGAATTTTATTTACAACATTGGACGTTGATAAAGGAATTTATAGTTAGATTATTTAATCGTATGAAGGAGAAGGGTAAGTTGGGGGAGAAGCAGGTAACAGCAGTTGTAGTGTTGGTCCCGAAGGTCAAGGGGCAGCCCACCCTTTGGGAGTACCGAGCCATATCACTGATGTGTGCAGACTATAAGGTGTTTGTAAAAATATTAGGTAATAGGTTCAAATGTGTTGTGGGGAGGGTGGTGTCAAAATCTCAAATTCAAATTCAAATTCAAATTCAAAGTTTATTCTCTATAAGGATTACAATGCTGAGTTTACAGAAATTTGGTTATTGTGTGGTTTACATGTAAAATTGTGATTACAGAGTGTACCACTAGAATGCTTAGCATGGCTAGGCATTTCGGGCATACTTAGTTTTATTCTTAATTGTAAAATGTTACAAATTATGAGGTAAGTTGGTATTATGGCTAAGTGACTAAATACTAGTTTGTGAGTTTAGCAATGTGAATGCTTTTGTTTTGGCACAGTACATAGTTTCAGTATTGGAGTATCACAGGATTCATTATTTTAAGATTGAGATTAATATTTCTGTTTATGGTCAAATGAGTGAGTGAGTGTAAGTGTGAACCACCAGGTGGTATTCGTGTAGTTAGTTGACGGGGTGTATCAGGGAGATAAGATGTTTTCTAATGGTAGTTTTGAAGGTGATGAATGTGTCTGCAGTTCTAGAGTTCTCAGGTAGGGTATTCCAGATTTTAGGGCCTTTGACATACATTGAATTTTTGTAAAGGTTTAGTCGGACACGGGGAATGTCGTAGAGATGTTTGTGTCTGGTGTTATGCCTGTGGGTTCTGTCACAACTATCAAGAAAGCATTTTAGGTCAAGGTTGATATTAGAGTTTAAGGCCCTGTAGATGTAGATTGCACAGTAGTAAGTGTGGATGTACTGAACTGGGAGTAAGTTTAGGTCTATGAAGAGTGGGGGGGTGTGTTGCCAGGGATGGGATTTAGTGATTATTCTTACTGCAGCTTTTTGTTGGGTTATTATTGGCTTTAGGTGTGTTGCTGCAGTTGATCCCCAAGCACAAATAGCATAGGTGAGGTATGGATAAATAAGTGAGTGGTATAGTGTGAGAAGGGCATTTTGCTGCACGTAGTATCGTATCTTGGAGAGGATCCCAACCGTTTTGGATACTTTTTTGGTTATATGCTGGATATGGGTGCTGAAATTCAGGTTGTTGTCAAGGTATAAGCCTAGGAATTTTCCCCCATTATTTCTGGTAATTAGAGTGTTGTCAATCTTAATGTTAATTTGTGCATCTCCTGCTCTGCTACCAAACATAATATAGTAGGTTTTGTCAGTGTTAAGCGTAAGTTTATTGGCTGTCATCCAAGTCGATATTTTAATCAGCTCCTCATTCACAATGGTGTTGAGGGTGGCAAGATTAGGGTGAGAGATGACATAAGTCGTGTCATCAGCAAAGAGAATGGGTTTCAGGTGTTGGGATACGTTTGGAAGGTCATTGATGTATATGAAGAAGAGCAGGGGACCAAGGACACTTCCCTGCGGAACTCCAGTATCAAGTGGCCGTGTTGCTGATGCTGTGTCTTTAATGGTGACGTACTGATACCTATTAGTAATGAAAGATTTGAAATAAGCAAGTGCATGGCCTCTTGTACCGTAATGATCAAGTTTGTGGAGTAGGATGTCGTGGTCTACTGTGTCAAAAGCTTTTCTTAGGTCAACAAAAATTCCTAGTGGATATTCCTTATTTTCCAATGCTGTGTAAAGCAGATCTACCATTTTTATGATTGCATCATTAGTGCTTTTATTTTTCCTCAATCCAAATTGGCAGGGGTTGAGTATGTTTTGAGCCGTTATAAATGAATACAGTCTCCTGTGCACGAGTTTCTCAAAGATTTTGGATAGCAATGGTAAGTTAGATATTGGCCTATAGTTGTTTAAGTCTGTAGGGTCACCACCTTTATGTATTGGTGTAACCCTTGCCAACTTGAGTAGTTTCGGGAAGGTGCTAGTCTCTAGTGACTTGTTAAAAAGTAATGAAATTGCATGCGAAAGGACATGGGCCGCTCGCTTGTACAGTAATGGTGGGACATGAGACAGATTCCCCGAGTTATTTTTAAGTGACTTTATAATCTCAATGACTTCCGTGGGCTCAGTTGGTGCAAGATAGAAGGAATTAGGGAAATTCCCATCTAGGTAGTCCCCGGCATGGGCATTGGTATGTGGGATTTTACTGGCGAGATTAGATCCTAGGTTTGAGAAGAAGTCGTTTATCTTGTTAGCTGTGTCAGTGGGATGTAGTGGTGTTTCATTAGGTTTAGTTAGGACAATATTCTTGGTTTTTTTCAGTTTGTGGGTCCCTAGAAACTGAGAGAGTGTTTTCCAGGTCTTTTTTATATCTCCTCTAGTGTCTGTGAATCTACTGGAGTAGTATAGTTGTTTGGCTTTCTTTATTACTTTGGTGAGAGCTGATGAATAGTGTTTAAGAGTATCTTTGTGTATTAAGCCCTGTCTATATTGCTTTTCATATTGGTGTTTCTTGTCAATGGATTTCAGAATGGTGCTGGTTAGCCATGGGCAACCAAGCCGTTTGTTTGTGATCTGTTTTGTTTTTATAGGACAATGTTGTATAGTCTAAGTAATTTGTTAAGAAAAATGTCTGTCCAGTCATCAATACCATTGGCCTTGGAGAATTCTGTAGGCCAATCAACAGTCTCTAGGTCAGCTGTGAACTTCCTTACTGAGGCCTCGTCATGGAGTCTAAATGAGACTTTGTTGTATTCAAGTGGTGGTTTACTAATGTTTGTCAGGAGGAAGGTAGGGTAGTGGTCTGTAGTGCTATCTGTGATTATCCCTGATTTAAGGGGGGCTAGTATATTGGTCCATATGTGGTCTATTATGGTTGCACTTGTCTCAGTGAGCCTGGTTGGTTTAGTTATTGTTGGTATGAGAAGTGTGTTGTTCATATTGTTGATGAAATCAGTTACAGGCTGATCATCTAGTAAGCCAAGGTTGATGTTGAAGTCTCCAGCTAAGAGAAGGTGGTGCTTATTCATTTGTCTGTTTGTTATTTGTGACTTTAATTTCTCACTGAAATTTGGGATGTTTGTGTGAGGTATCCGGTAAATGGCACCGATTGTTATAGGCGTCTTAAGGTTTTTTACAGTAAAATTAGCAAAAATGTATTCCCCATATTCATCACTAAAGCAAGTGGTGCTAAGACAAGATAATTGGTTAGAGTAATAGATTGCAATACCACCCCCAACTTGGTTTGGTCTGCAGTTGTGAATTGTTGTGTATCCTGGTAGAGGGTAGATATCTATTGTGTCCTGCTTAAGCCAGGTCTCAGTAAGAATAATGCAGGAGAAGGGTGTCTTTAGTGATTCAAGGAGTGCTAGGAGGTCATCATAGTGTTTGCTTAAGGACCTGATGTTGTAGTTAAGTACTGATAGACTTTTAGCATTGTTTAGGATAGTGGTGGCTTGTGATACTGTGTAATAAAGGCAGTTACTTTCCAATAGGTTTTGATTGGGTGTCAGATTATGGAGGTTTAGATCAGGGTCAACGTGATCAATCATCTTCTAGGTTTAAATTATGGTTATTTATATCCTGAGTTGTGTGTTGAGTTCTACTACTGATATCTGTAGTGGTAGGAAGTTTGGACAAGTATATAGCTAGAGTATTTTGGTCATGTAGGGTATAGTCACTACTACACATAATGAAGTTGATGTTGTCTATGTGTTGTGCTGGAATGAACTAAAGTACAACTAGGTATAAACTAGTAATATAAAAATACAAATTAAAAATAGAACAAGACTCTCACTTGTAATTACACTAAGGTCTAATAATGACTTTTGTGGAGTCTATGTTTTGAGCTAGAATGAGCTAAAGTACAATAGGTTTAATCTAATAATATAAAAATACAAATTAAAAATAGCACCAGTCTCTCACTAGTAATTGCACTATGGTCTAATATAGTGAATTTGGTATTGACTATGTATTGAGCTAGAAAGAGCTATGGTACAACTAGGTTTAGTCTAATAATATAAAAATACAAATTACAAATAGCACCAGTCTCTCACTAGTAATTGCACTATGGTCTAGTATAGTGAATTTGGTATTGACTATGTATTGAGCTAGAATGAGCTAGAGTAAAACATCTAATAATATAATAAAGGAACAAGACTCTCAATTGTAATTGCACTAAGGTCTTATATAAGTTGTTTACAAGAATTAGAGTATAATTAGATTTAAATTGACAGGATAAAATACACAAATTAAGGTAGCAAGATAATAATAAAAAAAAGAATTGATAAAAATAAAAATGGCAATGACTTGGTTATAATATGCTAGTAAGATGGTAGACAGGATGATATAAAAGTTGTAGTTGAAAATACTAGGTTAAAAAAGTATGGAATAAAAATGGTCATTAAAAGAAGTTTACAATAAGTTTGATCAATATAGTTTAAAGTAAAATTGGGCAATAATAGGGATTTAGAATAAAATTGGGCAATTGAGTATTTCTTAAAGTGAGGTAGAATTGTTGAAGGCAAATTATCGTTAGTTTATAATAAAATAAGATGGAACAGTGATGTGATAAGTTGTAAAAAAGGAGATAGATTCTGTAGATATTAAACACAATTAAGACTATGAGGTAGAATGGTCGTTGAATACAACAATAACAATCAAAAGTAGATGGGGTATTAGAATTTTAGGGGGGCACAAATTTATGACAATATAACACTAACGGTGGACTATGGGTATTATCTGCACTTTACTCTGATTCTGTTAGTCCAGCCTCACTTAGGAATGTTTTAAGGTCATGTTCTGTGGAGATGAAGTATCTCTTCCCAGTGGGCTGTTTCCTAACTGCTATTTTTCCATCCCTCACAAAGCACTGGTGGATTTTTTGGGCATAGCGCAATTTTCTTAGCCGATTAAGAAGGTTTTGTCTTGTTTTGGTAAGGCACTCATTGACGTAAACATCAGTTTTCATAGAAATAGATGTTTTTAGTAGGTTGTTTCTTTGTAGGCTAGTTTGGAATTTTAACAGCACTGTTTTTTTACCTGCTTGGTAGCCCATCAGTTTGCAATCCTTTAGGTCATCACTACATATGTTAAGGCGAAGGTGGTCCTTGATAAGCTGTAGGGTGGTCTCCATGCAGGTCTCTTGGGTGACTGTGGCTGGGTTGCCGGGAAGGTCGATGATTGAAGGACATGGGATACTGAGAAGTTTTGTGGAAGCTAAGGGTGGGGGTGGAGGGGCGGCTTTGTTGGCTCTAGATTGGCAGGGAGCATATGATAGAGTGGAAAGGGGAGCTTTGCAGGTTATACTTAGGAGACAGGGTTTTGGGGAGGAAATAGAGTGGGTAAATATGTTGTACAAGGAGGCGAAAATGAGGATACAGATTAATGGGTGTATGGGGAGGGAAATTGCAATGGATAGAGGCCTTAGACAGGGATGCCCCATGTCCCAAATATTGTTTGCGTGTTTCCAGGACCCCTTTTATAGAATGGTTGACCGTAGCTTATGTACGCCATGTGGAGGAAGTGTGGGGGGTGGGAGGGCCTGGCCGGGTTTAATTGGATATGTTGAGGACACCACTGTGCTCATTCGTGAAGGGATGTCAATGGGAGTGTTGGACGAGGTGGTGCAATTATTTGGAAGTGCCATGGGTATGCAGGTAAATAGTGCGAAGTCAAGGTGCATGGGGTTGGGTTCTTGGGTGGGGGGTGTGGGGGGGAGATGTAATGTTGTTAAAGAATGGGCAGTGTCTTTAAAGATTTGTGGTATTATTTATAAGGATGACATGGTTGCGGCGCGGGAGGAAAACTCGGATAGGTTATTGGAAAGGATCGTGGGGCGTCTAGGTGTTCTGAGACCCCAGCACCTAACTCTGATACAGCGAGTGATAGTCGTGAACATTTTATTGTATAAGGTTTGGCATGTTGCAGGTGTGTTCCCAATTACAGGGACAGCGATTGCGGGGATTCTAAGACAGGTGTACAAATTTTTGTGGGGTTCACGTTGTGATTGGTTACGGAGGGAAGTTGTAATGCTACCTGTAAGGCAGGGTGGGTTGTGGTTGATGGATTTGAGACGGAGGGCTAAATGTGTGTTTATTAAATGGGAAGTGTTGCATGAGGGTGTGAACGCGGGGCGTTTGGGAAGGATACACGACAGGCTGGGTATGTGGTATCGAGGAATGGAGTTGAGGGAATGTGAAATAGTTTTGAGGGCTGTGATGTTGGTTAAAGAACTGAGAAAGGTTCGTATAAGGGTTTTGTGTAGGTTACTTGTAGGTAGGTGCGTTGTCCCAGTTGAGGGTTTGTTCCCCATGTATGCGTGGAGGAGTATTTGGTTTAGATTTAGTAAAATGAAGTTAAACCCTCGGGCGCATGAGGTGATGTTTCGTTTTCTGCATGGGATCCTTCTGTCTGGTGAGATATTACGAAACAGACAGGTTGTAGAGGGTGGGGGGTGTGGTATCTGTGGAGGGGATGAGACAGCATTCCATGTAGTTTACTTTTGTGAAGGGCTAGAGGAGGTTAGGTGCTGGTTAAGTAGGTTGGTACAGAGGGTGGGGGGCCGTGGGGTGTCGGTTCTGCGTGCTTTAAGTCTAGATATGGGTGGGTTAGACGAGGGTGTCATAAGAGCTTTAGATTATATCATGGTAGATTATATATATATGTCGTGGGTGATGAGGGGGAGAGGGGATAGTGAAGAGCGAAGGAAGGTTCTTGCGGTAACGTTCTATCTCTATCGTAAGATGTGCCGTAAGGAGGAGGTGGGATCAGGCTTTCTCAGAGGGGTATAGAATGCTAACGTTAGGGATTCTCGTAAATCTGTGATTGATAATGAGTGAGTGAAGGGGTTTTCATAGGTTGGAGGGAGTCAGGGGGTCACAGCGGGCTCGCCTCCTTGGGGGGGGGGGGTCGTGAGAGTGTTGTGAATGTGGGTTTGGGTTGGTTTCCTGGTTTTCATTGAGACTTTATGGCATCCAAGTGTGGATGTAGAGCTCAAGGTCTCGTTATGTTAGATGTAACACTTTTCAGAATGTAGGTATAATATAGTAGATTTTTTATGTATAATTTTGATGTTTATCAGTCTTGTATGACACGATTCTTGAGTAATAAGTTCTTTGCGACATGAAGTGTGTTATAGTTTGTATTTATGTTACGTGCTGGGTTTTTGCATGATGGAATATACTTATATACTGTTTAGCTTTGTGCATACAGTGCATCTGATTAATGTGATTTTGTGAAAATTTTGTGTGTACGTGTTTAGTGTGGGTGTGTGTGTGTGGGTGTGTGTGTGTGTGTGTGTGTGTGTGTGTGTGTGTGTGTGTGTGTGTGTGTGGGTGTGTATATATATATATATATATATATATATATATATATATATATATATATATATATATATATATATATATATATATATATATATATATATATATATATATCCCTTTCTATTGTATTGAGCCTTTGTTTACCTGGACTTTACCTGGAGAGAGTTTCGGGGGTCAACGCCCCCGCGGCCCGGTCTGTGACCAGGCCTCCTGGTGGATCAGCGCCTGATCAACCAGGCTGTTGCTGCTGGCTGCACGCAAACCAACGTACGAGCCACAGCCCGGCTGATCAGGAACTGACTTTAGGTGCTTGTCCAGTGCCAGCTTGAAGACTGCCAGGGGTCTGTTGGTAATCCCCCTTATGTGTGCTGGGAGGCAGTTGAACAGTCTCGGGCCCCTGACACTTATTGTATGGTCTCTTAACGTGCTAGTGACACCCCTGCTTTTCATTGGGGGAATGGTGCATCGTCTGCCAAGTCTTTTGCTTTCGTAGTGAGTGATTTTCGTGTGCAAGTTCGGTACTAGTCCCTCTAGGATTTTCCAGGTGTATATAATCATGTATCTCTCCCTCCTGCGTTCCAGGGAATACAGGTTTAGAAACCTCAAGCGCTCCCAGTAATTGAGGTGATTTATCTCCGTTATGCGCGCCGTGAAAGTTCTCTGTACATTTTCTAGGTCGGCAATTTCACCTGCCTTGAAAGGTGCTGTTAGAGTGCAGCAATATTCCAGCCTAGATAGAACAAGTGACCTGAAGAGTGTCATCATGGGCTTGGCCTCCCTAGTTTTGAAGGTTCTCATTATCCATCCTGTCATTTTTCTAGCAGATGCGATTGATACAATGTTATGGTCCTTGAAGGTGAGATCCTCCGACATAATCACTCCCAGGTCTTTGACGTTGGTGTTTCGCTCTATTTTGTGGCCAGAATTTGTTTTGTACTCTGATGAAGATTTAATTTCCTTATGTTTACCATGTCATGTCATGTATGTATATGTATGATTCGATTCTTTTTAAAGTTTATAATTCTGGTCTGTACCCTGATACCTGTTTGGTGTCAATGCTAAGTTCTTGATGTTAAGTTTTAGTCTGTATGGTATACAGACATATCTAGACAGTTTAGTGACGTAGTCCATTTGTGTCTGAGATTTTGGGTTTATTGTAACAGTATAGCGCTTCAGTTATAGTGTTCT
This sequence comes from Cherax quadricarinatus, assembly GCF_038502225.1. Lineage (NCBI taxonomy): Eukaryota > Metazoa > Arthropoda > Malacostraca > Decapoda > Parastacidae > Cherax > Cherax quadricarinatus. Next base: position 21,243,879 of record NC_091353.1, read on the forward strand.
AAGCTGTATTCTTTTTCTGTAAATTCGTATGTTGGTATATGTAAAGCTGTATTGTTAGGGATACGTATGTAGATGTTCTAGTAAGATTATGATGGTAGGTTTTGGGTTTTTGATTAATGCGAAGGATGGGATTTAACTGATATAACTTCTCTGTATATTTTATGTTCAAGTGTATTGAGCCTTTGTCAGATGTCATGTTATATGTACAATTTATATAGATGTAAGGTTTTGCATCAATGAATGTGTATATATGTCAATTCATGACCCTGTGACATGCAACTTTTTAGCTATGTTCTTGCCGTAAGTAGTTTTTGTATATGTTTGGCAGCAATATCTGGCGAGCATATAGGTGCAATCCGTTTGTCAGTTAATTTGATTGAGATCCATACTGTTTCCTTATTTTTATGTTAAACTGTATTGGTTTTAAATAAAATATAAAAAAAAAATTATATGATAAATCTTATCTTCATGGTAAAAAAAATAAAGTTTCATAACTTTTTTGAAATTTTGGAAGATGTCGGTCTTGTTGCCCACATAAATCTGAAAATATTTGGGATAGTTCAGAAAGGAACATATCACATTGTACAGCAATCATTCTTCTATGTTTGTTGTGAGAATCAAGTCAATTCATTCATAAATAAGGATGGATCGGTCATAAATAGGCAAATAACTTACTTTCGAGATATAGCCCGAAGTGCGCAGCACCCCAGGTGCCCGGGAAATATTTTTTTCCCCGAAAAATTCGCTTTATTTTACATTTTTTCCGTGACCTACGAGTGTTTATTACAGTTAACCATTCTAAATCCGTTTTCTCTTATCACATATGAGAGAACGGACCCTTTCTTCACCTTCAGGGAATATATCGATAGAATTTTTTTCCTCGGGGCATCATATTATGCTATATATTATTTTTTAAGGTGTACTTTTTATGTTTATATGCTATTATTATATTGCATTATGTCATAATAGATCAATTGTGATAGATAAATAAGCCTTATAATTGATATTAGCGTGAGTATGGAATATTTTGTTGGCTGGAGGTGTCGGCCATTTTATGCAATATTCCCAGGTGTTCCTGATTGGTTCCTTGATCATATTATCTCCGCCCACTCTGGCATGATCTCAGATGGTGAATTTGTACGTATTATATTAGACATAAAGATATAAGAAAACGATAAAAATAACACGAGGGAAAAACATAAACAATGCTGCGTCAGCGCTTGTTACGCAATGTGAGGCAAGGCGCTGTCACCATGCCTGTTATAAATGGCTGTAATTCCTTTTAGAAACATCATACGAGGATAATAATTATAGCAAAGGACCCCAATGGAAATAAGTCACTCCGTCTGACTTTTTTGGGTTATCCCAGGTTCTCTACACATATGCTGCTATGTATGATAATTCTATGTAACTGTATTTGTGTATACCTGAATAAATTTACTAACTTACTTACCAGAGTGTAGCCAGAAAGTTCAGCTATTTTTTGGTAACAATAGCTCAATTTTCATATTTTTTCGAGGTTGTTTTTTCTCTCCATGCTCCGACCCCTGTCCCCCCCCCCTTAAGTTCCATATTGTGTATATCAATGGTTCATCCAGTTATTTCTCTGACTGGTTAAGTCGTGACAGTCATTAGAAGATTTGTTGCCTTACGCGACTTCCACATGTTAGAACTTTTTCCTCGCCTATTCTTCTTATACTCCTTGACTGCATTGTCCTCATCGCCTCCGAGCCGTGTGGACGAGCTGCGCAGACGCTCCTGTTTGAGTTTGTTTTGCGCAGTTTACCTGATTGAGCTGCCCCTAGCGTTGGTTGGTGGAAACTTTATTTTCTCCAACATGGCGCTGAATAGCAGAAGAAGAATCAACACTGTCTGCATTGAGATGATCCGTGGTGCTGTCACAGGATCCAACATGGATTTATTATTACCAGCGATCATTCGCGATACCTATGGTATAGCAAATGAGGAGATATGTGGTGTCGCATTAAATGGAATGACAAGAATCTTCGTTAAAATGACGTCTGCACAAGTCTACGAGGCAGTGGTCGACAAGTATCAGGAGACCATCATACCGGTTAATACAGCTGTGTCGGTGAGACTTCATGATGTATCTCGACATTACACCTGGGTGAAAATAAGGAATGTGCCTTTTGAGGCGACTGATTTTGATATTACCAGTGAACTGCGTACTTATGGGACGGTTCACGTAGCCACAGCAGGGAGATGGGCAACTGGACCGTATGCAGGTGCGCTGGAAGGCGCGTATACAGTTAAAATGACTCTTAGACACCCTATTCCTTCATATATTGTGTTGAAAGAATTAAGGACTCAAGTCTATGTAACGTATGCGGGGCAACAACGTACGTGTCGGCTATGTGGGTCATATGACCACATCGCGGCGCAGTGTGGGAAACGAAGTGGGTACCCGGCACAACAGCAACAGCAACAGCAACGGCAACAGCAGCAACAGCAGCCAGTGGACGAGGTTGGCGATGAGCGAGAACAGTCTCTTGCTACACCGCCCCAACAACGGTTGTCATGGAGTGAGGAGGTGGACAAAGAAAAGGAGCTCGAATCGCCAATTGTAACTCTTCAAGGAGAATCTCAGTCATTGGACATACATAAGGTTTTTGAGGAGAAACTACCTAATATGGGTGAAGAAGTGGCGGCGTCTTTGGTAAAGGCGTTGGATGACTTGTTAGAGGAATCGGTCCTAGATCAGGTGGAAGACCCAGGCTTAGTTCTGGGGAAGGCTGTGAATGATGGTATGGCAGAAGATGACGGTTTGGCGACGAGAGAGTCTAAAGGACTGAAGGTGCATGCAGTAGAGGTGGAGGTGCATCAGGACGGTGCTTCAGATGTCAAAATGCAGGTGGAGGGCGGGACACGAAAGAGGACTGCAGCATCATCGGATTCTGATGATGTGCTAACTCCTGCCCAACGCCCTGGGAAAAAGTCTTGGGTGGAGGTACAGAAGAGAGGGAATGGTGAACCCAAGGATCAAGGGATTGCAAAGGTGATTCCCAACAAAGGGGGGAGGGACAGAGGTGTTGCAAAACGAACTGGGGTAAAGTCAATGCCGGGGACAAAAGGAAAACCCATTTGTTGAATTCAAGTGTTTTACTATAAATATTAACGGGTTGAGAGCTGAGAGGAAGCTTAAGTGGTTTAATGAGTATTTGGTGCGACTTGGTGTGGATGTGGTATTCTTACAGGAACATAATTTTAGGCCTGGTTATGAGTTGGATATGAGTGGTTATAATGTGTACATGGAACATGCGACACGTCTGAAAGGTGGGGCTGCCATTTTGGTAAAGGAAACTAGCCCATTTATAGTAAGGCGTAGTGAAGGGGGGGAGGGGAGGGTAATTAGAGTGGATGGAACTTGGGGTAGGGTTCCCATTAGTTTAGTATGTGTATATGGCCCAGCTGAGGGTGACGTGAGTATTAAAACTAAATTTGTTCGGGACGTGCTGGTCTATTTTTTACGTGGTTTACCGAATGTTGCAATAATAGGCGGAGATTGGAATTGCGTGATACGTCGTAAAGATGTGGAGCCTAGAGGTGCGGGGTGTTGTTTGAGTATATTGGGGGATATATTGACCGGGGTGGGGTTAAAGGATGTGTGTGGGGGGGGAGGGATGGTAGAGCATACCTTCATTAAACGAGGTTATGCGGCGAGGTTGGACCGAATGTACGTGCCTTGTGCGGTTACTGTGCGGAGGGTGGATGTGATAGATGTGGTTTTTTCGGATCATAGAGGAGTGGTAATAGATGTGGATATTGAGGGTGTGCCTCGGAGGGGTCCATCATTTTGGAAATTGAATGTAAAGTTATTAAAGGAAGAGGATAGTCTTTTGTCTTTTGGACATATGTGGGATCGTTTAGTGGTAGAAGCACCAGGGGATGTTGCCATGGTTAATTGGTGGGAAACAATAGCTAAAAAACGTATTAAGGAATATTATATTAATCGAGGGAAGAGATATAATCAGTTACAATACGGTTTTCAAAAATATTTAGAGGGGCAGTTGCGCGACTGTTATGCACAAATTAATGCTAATTATCCTGTTATTGAAATTGAAAGTTTGAAGGAAAATATCCGGAATTTACAAAATGAGAGGTTTGATGGGGAAAGGCTTAAGGGCGGGATTGAGGAGGTTTTGTGGGGAGATCGGCCGTCGGCGTGTGTGTTGCGGAGTCAACACACACGTCGCAAGGCAATGGAGTTAATGGGGTTGAATGTTCAGGTAGGTATGCAAGGGTATAAAGTGGACCAGGTGTTGACGACGACTGAGGGTATGAGTGGGTATATTGATGCTTGGGTTAAGTTGAAAACGCAAAGTGTGGGAATAAGTGAAATAGCATTACAGTCAATTGGAAGGTTTGTGCAGTGTGAGTTGACAGAGCATGATCGATTCGTTTTGGAAGGGCCGATAACGGAGTGTGAGACATGGGAAGCTTTATCTGGGGCTCAATTAGGTAAGGCACCAGGAATTGATGGGTTGCCCAGTGACTTTTATCTCCAAAATTGGAGCGTTTTAAAAGAATTTATGGTAAGATTATTCAATATCCTTAAGCGGGATCGGGTTTTAGGGGCACAGCAGCGGATGGCTGTGGTCGTTTTAGTGCCTAAAGGTGAGCCATTAACAGTTAAAGACTATCGTGCTATTTCGTTATTGTGTGGTGATTATAAGATTTTTGCAAGAATTTTAGCTAACAGAATAAAAAAGGTCCTGGGTAAAGTGATCGATAAGGGACAATATGGGGTGCCGGGAAGGTCTATGTATGACGGGCATGGTTTGATTAGAAGTTTTATTGAAGAAAGAGTAAAATTGGGAGTGGGGGGGGTGTTGGCTATAGATTGGGAGGCGGCATATGATAGTGTAGAAAGGGAAGCGTTATGGAAGATTATGAGATGGCAGGGGTTTGGAGAGGAAATTATATCATGGGCCAAATTAATGTATCAAGATGCATCCTTGCGGGTGCAGGTAAATGGAAGGTTAGGAGAACAAATTCAGATGAGCAGGGGTCTACGTCAAGGTTGTCCCCTTTCACAAATATTTTTTGCGTGTTTACAGGATCCCTTTTATAGAGGAATTAGGGTCTTATTGGGAGCAAATGGGGTTGGTGACGAAAGGGGTGGGGGGGCTGGCATTGTTGGATATGTTGATGACACAACGATTTTAGTAAGTGGTAACAGGGATTTGCCTCGGGTGGAAAAGTTAGTAAATGTTTTTGAAAAGGCTTCTGGCATGTCAATTAATAAGGAGAAAACGAAGTATATGGATCTTGGGGATAGGTTAAATGAGGAATGTGAAGTAGTTGAAAGGTGGAAAAAGGTGGACCAATTACTGATATGTGGAATCGTTTATGTAAGTGATATCAAGTTAGCACAACAAATAAATTCAGTGCGTATTGTAGATGGTGTACTGAAGCGCCTCAGTGGTTTACGAGCTGCACACTTAACTTTGCATCAAAGAGTAATTACAACGAATGTCCTATTATATAGTAAACTTTGGCATGTAGCAGCAATATATCCGATACTTCGTAGTGAGATACAAAGGCTACAAAAGCGCGTTTTTAGATTCATTTGGGGTACTGGAAGCGAATGGTTAGGTAGAGCGGTTGTCACACTCCCGGTTGGCCGAGGAGGGCTGGGTCTTATAGCTGTTGAAAAGAGGATTATGAGTGTGTATTTGAAACGTAGTTATAAGCGGGAGGGGGGGGCGAGGGAAGGCGGACTTCATAAGATACGTCAGGATATGCAACGGTGGTGGGTGGGTAGGGAGTTCATAATCGGTGAGGCAATGTTACGGGTCATCATAAACATGAGCGATCCTTCACATATTAAATTGGGAAACCTTGATGGGGTGGAAGGTAAGGCAGTGGTAGCAGTGGTAGAAGGTGTTTATCCGATGTATGATTGGCGTAATATCTGGGGGCGTTTGAACAAATTACGTTTAAAACCTAAAGTACGAGAAGTAATGTATAGATTTTTACATGGGATCTTACCGTCTGGAATGGTTTTATTCCATAAGAGAATACGGGAGGATGGGATATGCAAGGCTTGTGGTGGATGGGAGACTGTTTTCCATATAGTGTATTTTTGCGAATGTATGGAACTAATAAGGGTTTGGTTGGGTAAGGTAATAAGGTTAGTGGGAGGGGGGGGTTTGCAGGTGTTGAGGGTTTTAAGCTTAGACATAGGTGGGGTGAATCAGATGGTAGAGAATGCGGTAGGGTATATAATTACGGATTATATTTATATGTCTTGGGCTATGAGAGGAGCGAACGTGTGTGAAAGAATTAATGCATTAACAGCAACTTTTTATAGGACAAAGTGTAGAAATAAGGAGGTGTATGGGGGGAGATGGGAGAGGGATTTAAGTGAGGGTTATAGGAATTTCACTTTACGGGATTTACGGGAGTTGAAAGGCAGGTAAGGGGGATGAAATGGGCTGGTTTCCTAGAATGGGCGGTAGCATGATGAGTTTGATGAATGTTATATGAGGTATGTCTGGGGTGCAATTTTAACATTATTTGTTCCGAGTGTTTCAAGTACAATTCAGTTATATTTGGAATTATCGACTTATAACTATGAATGTGTATATATATATGCATGTGTTGTATGTGTGTGTATGTGTATGTATGTATGTATGTGTATGTATGTATGTAGGTGTATGTATATAATATATATGTATATGTATGTATTGTATGTATGTTTACTTTCTTGTATATACCTCTAATGGTTTTTCTCATGAACATTTTCAATGATATTCAATACATATTTTCTATGCGTATTTATGATTTTGATACAATGTGTAAATGTCAAAATGGCTTTTTATGTTTCAGTTTAATTTACAATGTATTTTTGTAAGCACAATTGATTTGGTGCCAATAGAAGCATAGTGTGTTTTGATATATTTGAGTATTGTTTTTCTTTTTAATTTGTCTAGATGGTGGCAATACTATGTATGTAGTTTAAGAGTTTTACGAACCTTGAAGTTGTAAGAATAGATGAATTATTCGTGGTTGAGTTGACGTAATATTATAACTGACGTTGTAAGTGATTGTGTTCAATGTGACAATATACTTTATATACTTATTTATATGTATGTACCTAATGGTAAATTGAAGTCTGATTTTGAAGGTGAAGAATGGGTTTTCTTTTTTTATTGTTCTTTTTTTCTCTTTATGGTAATACAAGGTTGTATTATGTACACCAACAAATATGGTTAGGGGAATGTGGTAAAATTTTCGTGTTGATTAGACATTTATAATACAGATGGAATACTAGGCTTAGGTTAGGGTAAATTTATGATAATTGTGGAATGTTCTTTGATTCAAACTGCTCTTTATTATAGTTGTATTTTATTATTCTAGTGTAAATTAAGAGCAAGGATGATTAATTTGAGGAAGAGTTAATATAGGTTTGCATGTTTTTGCGAAAGTTAACTTATCCACATGTAGCTAGTTTAGGACAATTTTAAGCTTCGGTATCTGATTTTATATGTAGGTAATGGTGGTCATATTTGTTATATTGTTATGTTATTCGTTAATGTTTCAATATCTAATGTAATGTTTTTTCAGTTATTGTTCATATATTGTCATCTTTATGGTTTTCCTTTTGTCTATTGTATATTGTTGGTTTTAAATAAAATATAAAAAAAAATTAAGAGATAGAATGCTTAATTTAATGAAGAATTAGGTTGCATTTTTACTATTGTTAACTTATACACATGTATCTAGTTTAGGACAGTCTAAGCTTCGGCATCAGATATAGTATTGGTTATAGTTGTTATAATGTTAACAATGTAATGGTAATAGTTATTGTTTCAATATCCGATGTAGGGATTTTCATTCAGTGCAATATATTTGTTTGAATTTGCTTGTGACTCATGTTTGTGTATGGTTTTAAATAAAATATAAAAAAAAAAAAAAAAAAAAAAACTCCTCGACTATAAGTCTTGGTATGGGGGAGTGTGAGGGAAAAGTTCAATAGATAGGAGTAGCGATATAGTAACAATAGTTTCATTGCCGGCTACTTGTTAAGTAGGGTAAGTCCAGCTCCCACTATCCCCCCCCTTTTCCCCCTCCCCGAAAGTGATAGTTTGCTTGCCGGCTACTTGTTAAGGTAAGGTAAGAGTAGCTCCCGCTATTCCTTCCCCTCCTTCTCCCCCCCCCCCCGAAAGGTGACGTGTGGGGCTCCAAACAGTAATCACTAGACTCACAGCTTCCAGCACTATTGTAAGTACATGCCTGCCTTGTATTCTAGTGGATTTATTGGTTGAAAGCTTCACTTTTGACCAATAATAAACTTAGTCCTTTCAGTCTTGCTCTAAGTTGACTGTTGTAATAATCACCACATCTTTTAGGTATTGTACTTATCATGGAGAGTGATTTCTTAATCAGTGGGTAACCTGTCTATCTTTCCAGCTTGGATGACAGAGAGGGTCACCTGCCAATCAACGAGTAGAATTGAAGGAGACGGACTAACGTTCTGAGATGTCCCAAATTTTGATCCACTTACCTGTTTGTGTATGCAAGTAGCAGGATATAACCCCTCATCATTGCAGTGGAGAAAACCTGCATTCCTGTCATCTGGAAGGATTATTGAAAGTTAGAAAATCTGTGAAGAATGAGCCAGTGGATTGTAACCAACACCTGCGACCCCTCCCCCCCCCCCCCCCATCATCAGCAACGGCTACGATTTCAACAACACGCAGTGTCACCAACACCAGACACCCACGTTTTATATACATTTATATTAACGTTGAATTCAGTTATCATTTATATTTTTCATTTTTCATTTTCTTTAATGTAGGATCAATATTTCATATTTAAGTGTTTTATATTTTATATTTTCTAAATAATAAAGTGTTTATGTTTGTTAGTTTTTGTTCTTTTTCTATTCATTAATTTTCCCGAGGAGGAGCCAGCTTTGGTAATACTGTCTGAAGATGTTACAGAGTTGAGTAAGCCTTCACAATCTATATGATCTTGTTCTACCGTTCCAAAGATTGACATGGTTGCCATGTCTGCAAGCAACAAAGAGTGGAGTGGGGCCCCTTGGTAATGCTTAGGGACCCACTGGGAATTTTCAGTAATAGAAACATACATTGAGGCTAAACAAGAACAAACTTCTAAAAAAGAGACTGTCACCAGAATGTTAGACTAGACGGCAGCATTGTTATGTACAGCAGTAATGACATTCACTAAAATGTTGATAAACAATTAGACGAATTTCAGTCGCTGCTGGATCAGAGAAAACCATCCCAGTAATGCAGTGGCAGCACCAAGAGGCTAGAAAACTACAGTAACCCCAAATATCCTTCAGCCTGACAAAGCCCAGCGATTAAAATCCTTATAAGTTATTAATGTTATTTTTATGCATAAATTTTCACATTCTAGATATTGGTCAGACCCAACATATATTAAGGTGCTTCTTTGTTCATATATTAAAACTAGATATATTTCGGTCAGTGCGCGATCCGTGGAAGGTCTTCCCTTCTTCCATAATCGCAGTCCCTTGTGCCTCAATGTACACGGTTGGAACAGTGCAGACAGGCATAAGTTTATAATACTATGGAAACATTTTAACTAAATTCTCCATATAGTATGACAAGGTAACAGGAAAACTTATTGGTTTTTGTATTCCAGCAGCTTCTACCTGGTTCTGCCCTCAACCTAACTACACTTGATTCCACAGGTGGCTGAACAGATGGAGTAATTTTGTTAATTTTGCCCCAATGGAGCATATATGTCAAGTACTTCACATTTGCCATGAAATGTGATAGGTTACTCACATTTGTTGGGCGAATCTCCCATAGATCACGGGATGGGGGGGGCAGGTTAATTGGTAACCTTAATCAAATCCCATATCTACCCATTGGCTGCAGCTAACACTAGCTAATACGAGTTGGCTGGATTTACCTGGGTATTTTAACTTACCCAGTGTGAGTATGTTGCTGTCCCCAGATACATCGCAATAATGTCTTATCACTCTCAATGCGTCGGTACAGTCACTTTTCACTACCACCATTCGTATTGTCCACGGTAGAGAGAAGTTTCCCCAATGTTCGATCACGCCTAAGTGCACACCGCAGAACACGTTAAACACACGTTATCACTTTCCTAGTGTTCTAGAGATTGATCAATAGTCTATGAACGAGCAGCCACTTTGTTACATGGAGAGTACCGTCCACATCGTGGTGTCCAGTGACATGTTCACCCTCGTTCCTTGAAGCAATCTGACCCTGTCCAGCTATGCACAAGTTCCTCTAGGTGCTAACAGCTGACCTAATAGCCAGGAGTCATGTGAAGGCTCCTTTAAACACACGAAGAGCTTTTAAAGGGGCCTCCCTTCTTATGAAAAGAAAAATAATTATAACAAAATAAGAAAACTTTATTGAATATAAACAAATCTTAAAATATAAAACAAACATGAAATAGTCCTAACTGAAGCAATAATAAAAAAATTAAATGAATAAATCAAATTAACAAACCAAATATGTACAGAAAGATACGAGTCTGCCGATGTTATTTCAAGGCGCACAGGAATCACTTTAGTGTAATGGGACGTTGGAGATAGCATAATAAGATCACTGATGGTCATGACTATTGAAAAGTCCCGCAACAGACGGTTACAATGCCTTATGAAGGTGCACAGCTGGCGGCGTAGGTAGCAGAGTTAGCTGCCGGCAGTAGTAGTCAACTAGAAATCGGCAACAGAGTATACAGGACAAGGCCAGTTCCTCAATATGTTGCCGAAATAGTAGCTCTGTCCTCGTGGTATAGAAAAACAGTTCTCCAATAAGGCTGTTGACCGACCCAGAAATGGTGCAACATCAGTTTCTCGTGATGACGCAGGAGTGTAGATACGAAGGTGAAGGACCAACAGTTCCCAAGCTTTATGGATTATTGTTTCTAACCTATTATTAGGTCACTGCTGCTCTTGTCCCACGTTTGGTGGGTGACCCTAACCATCCAAAAAAGCTGAGAAAGAAACAAAAGGGAAACTGCACGCTGAAGAAGGAGTCATTCACATGATAGGCTGAAGGCCTTTAAAAGAAATGATGATGACTAAATATTACCATAGTCCGGACAAAAGTGAAAAAATGAATTAAGAAAGCAAAACTAAACATTAGGTGTTCAAGAGTGGAGCTCAATACTTACAAACTTGAGAGAAGAAGCCACGTGACATTACCCAGTCTGTCAGGGTCCCTTGTTGCCTCTCACCTGGTGGGAAAGAGATGGGGGAAGGAGGGTAGCCACTCACATCCCTTTCTGAACAGTCATACTTCCTCCAGTCATTCAGTCTTCCACTCTTATTTAATGAACTTTTCCCTCATAAGACATAATACCCTTACTTTATTTACCAGGAAAAAGGTGTTTTATTTTGGATTTCTCCTGCCATAAGGAGCAGAGAACATCCTGTCATTAGAACAAGGAAGTTTTTTTTTATATTTTATTAAAAACATTACAATACATCAAAATAAATAAATATAATTCCACATAAACTGACCTACAACAGGTATGATAACCATCTGTTGCCTAAAAACACACCACATGAACAACTGCATGTGGGAACTACACCTCCACCTTCTACCCCACCCATACACCCGCTCTAAACCTGACATGTTTTACAAAAGAACACGAAAAACAAGTCATAACTGATTACATATATACATTAACAGTCCAGTTAGCATGCCATCCACGGTTGGGCAATATGCAGTCATAGACTGCTTGCACAAGCCTTAACCACCATTCTTGGTTTAGGTATATATCATGAAAATCAATACAATGGAAACAACATGAAATTATATATATCACACATAATTGAATTCTCAGCAAATATGAAAACCTTTTGTAACCTAAACTCACACCTGCACAAATGGATAGGAAAACTCCCCCACCCTCTGGTTGTGTTTCCTGCCCATCCACCTACTCACATCCAAACATGATTAACAATGGAAGATAAAAGCAACATATCAGGAAAATGATAGACATGAAAATACAATAGACCATGTAACAACATCCACTAATGGAAAATATTCAGTCCTCAGGCCACTCATGGCAGACGCTGCCACCAACACACAACGCACCTCCGCATATGAATGACCACATTTTCACACCCCAGGAGGTGAACCTGTTACAACCCCTGACAGCCATCCTTCCCCAAGACTGCAGCAGACAAACTTCCCTTACACTCTACCCCCCATCACAATGCCAGTAAGTCCCCTACAGTGAGGGCTCTATAACCCTCTGAAAATGCCACCCCCCCCAGTTTCCCATAAATATCCCTATTGCAACACAACATTTGATAGAACATCGCCAATAAAACACACTGCCTCACCTCCCAAACCCCCCTCCCCCGCATTCCCCACGAAATATATGCAAAATCCACCATTACATATGCAAGGGGCCTGGCTACACCCACATCCACCCCATCCACCCCATCCACCCCAGGCCTGGTCTCAGACCGGGTCGCGGGGGCGTTGACCCCCGGAACTCTCTCCAGGTAAACTCCCCCATGTCAAGATTAAGTGCTCACAGCACCGACACTCCCCTCCCCCACCACTCTACTCATCCAATCCCTAAGACCCCCAAACCCTCGCAAAAATATACCACTTGGTACACTGTCTCCTCCCCCCCCACATAACCCACACCTCCCTCCCTCCACGACCCATCTATCCCTAAGTACCACTCCCAACGGCAAAATACTGTACAGGAAATGAAACATGACCTCGCGAGCCCAGGTACATAACCACAATTTGCTGAAATGGTGCCATATGTCCCCCATGCATACAAAGGGAAAATCCCCTCTGCTGGCACCACTACCTTACCAAAATAATTCTACATAAAAACCCCACCCAAAATTTCCCAGGCTCCTGAGTCAATGCCAACGCATGTAACACCATCTGCTCAACCGTTCAAGCACCGCAGCCTCCTCTAACACCCCCAACCATGTCTCCTCCCTCACCAGAACAGTCGTGTCATCAACATATCCCACTAAACCAGGCCAGATTGGCTTGTCACCTACACCTCCCACACCCTGCATATACGATTCACAACCAACCTGTAAAAGGGATCCTGTACACATGCAAACAAGAGTTGTGACATCGGACACCTCTGCTGAAGACCCTGCTCCATGACAACCGCCGCACCCACACACCCGTTGACCTGCACCTGCGCCCCCCTGCACAATGTTTCAACCAACCCCACGATTTCCTTTCCAAAACCCTGTCAGAGGAGGATGCTCCTCAAAGCCCCCCTTTCCACTCTATCATATGCCCCTTGCCAATCCAACACTAACAACTCCCCCCTCCCCCCTTCCAGTTCTTCCACGAACCCCTTAAGGATCCTGTGCCCAGTGACCATCGACCTGCCTGGAAACCCAAATTGACTCTCCAACACCACTCTCCCCACAATGCATTTGAGGCAGGTGCCTAAGACCTTCACAAACAGCTTGTAATCAGCGCACAACAACGAAAAGGTTAGGTAATCCCAAAGGGTACGCTGCTGCTTCCCCTTCAGCACCAGCACCACCGCCTCTGTGACCTGCATCTCACCCAACGTACCCTCCTCTTTCATCAAATTCATCAATGGAATGGATATAAATGCTCTGGAAAATGTACAAAGGAGGATGACAAAGATGATCCCATGTATCAGAAATCTTCCCTATGAGGATAGACTGAAGGCCCTGAATCTGCACTCTCTCAGGGATATGATCGAGGTGTATAAATGGAAAATAGGAATAAATAAAGGGGATGTAAATAGTGTGCTGAAAATTTCCAGCCAAGACAGGACTCGCAGCAATGGTTTCAAGTTGGAAAAATTCAGATTCAGGAAGGATATAGGAAAGTACTGGTTTGGTAATAGAGTTGTGGATGAGTGGAACAAGCTCCCGAGTACAGTTATTGAGGCTAAAACATTATGTAGTTTTAAAAATAGGTTAGATAAATACATGAGTGGGTGTGGGTGGGTGTAAGTTGGACTTTACTAGCTTGTGCTGCTGGGTCTGGTACAGTGCTCCATCCTTGAGTGTGGATGACCAGACTGGGTGGGTCATTGGGATAATCTGGGGGGACATGGACCTGCTCTGCATGGGTCAGTAGGCCTGTTGCAGTGTTCCTTCTTTCTTATGTTGTTATGTTCAAGTGAACCAGAAATCCTTGCAGCAGCTCCCAATGTGCCTTCCAGATTTCCCCCTCTTTGATGGCCCCTCCTAGCACCTCTCTATCGCTCCTCCCCAGATTGCACATCACGCACCCACACACACCCTCTAAATTCGTCTTCTCCACCCTATGACTTTTCCAATACTCCTCATACAATCTATCCACACATGCACTCAGACCCTTCATTGTCCCCAAAACCTGACCCACTTGATATCCCCTCACCGAAGAGTGGACTTCCAAGCATGGGACAGTAGTGGCCTGCTGCCTCAGCTGCTGGCTATGCAGCATGCACATAGAAGGCTGGTCCCCCCATAAAACCTCCTCATCTGCCTGCACCTGCACCACTTCAAAACACTCCTCCTGCAACTCACATATCCTCCCCTTCAACATGTTAATTTCCTCCACTGGATAAGTCCATGCCACCACCCCTTGTCCATAACAACCCCTTAAGTATAGGGTCTCTCGAAATGATACTTTTAATCTCATTAAACTTTTCCCGAGCTACGTCGGAAAGTTCAAGAGGTTCCTTCACAGACTTTTTAAGGAAGTCGGATAAGATGCCTGTAAGATCAGTAAGGTTTGGGATAAACCATGCATAAAAATTTACAGAACCAAGAAAGCTACGCATGAGCTTCTTGGTTTTGGGGAATTTAAATTCTAATAAAGCTTTGATTTTACTGGGGAGAGGCTGCAGAGAGTTATTAGAAAGTATCAGTCCAAGATATCTAATCTTGTTATACCCAAGGAAGCATTTCTTCGGCTTAGCAGTGAGGCCCTGTGAGCGTAACCTACGCAAAACTGATGTTAATGTTTGGATATGTTCGTCCCACGTGGATGTCATTACGTAAATGTTATCAAAATAAACTGAAACATTTGGCATATTACCCAAGACCTTTCTCATCAGTCTCACGTAGGTAGCACAGGCAGTTACCAAACCAAAGGGCATAGTTCTATACTGCATCAGTCCTTGGTGTGTAGGAAAAGTGGTGTACTGCTTAGAAGAAAGATCTAACATTACTTGATGATATACCTGCGCAATATCAATCTCTGAAAAGAAGGAAGCGTCATAAAATTTGCATAGATCGCTATCTATTAAGGGCATAGGCTCAGCATCCCACCGAGTTATAGCATTAAGGCCTCTGAAGTCAATAGCAAGTCTATATGAATTATCCTCCTTCTTAACCATGACTACTGGTGAACAATATGCAGATACTGAAGGTTCAATGATCTTTAGTTTTAATATTTTGTCTACCTCTCGGTCAAATGCATCCCTAAGGTGAACTGGAACTGGGTATAATCTTCGTTTGATAGGATTGTCCGTCACTAAGTCAATCTTATGGACTACCGTGGAGGTAACACCTGGAATATCAGTAAAGACGTCTGAAAAGTTACTCACACATTGAAGTAGTTCATGTCTCTTATGGTCATCCAAAGATTCATTAATATTAATGTTGGTTGCGCCCGAGTGGTCAAGAGTCACCAAGTCATGTAGTTCTTCATCATAGTCTAAGTTAGAGGTGTCAATTACACACACCTTACATTCTTCAGTTGTCGTATCAAGTTCGTGTGGAAAAACTAAGTCAAAGTTATTAAGGCAGTTAACCAAATTTCTTCGGTAATATTTCTTAAGGATGTTGATATAAAGCTTAGGTTTCCCCTTGACTTCTATGAGGTAGTCAACTTTCCCAAAAATTTTTAATACTTTATATGGACCTTTCCATGCTACTAATAACTTATTTGACTTGATAGGCAAAAGTACCAGAACTTCACCTCCTACTTTAAAACTTCTCCTCTGACTTTTGGAATCAAAATATGTTTTGTACTGGTCCACTGACAAGCTTAAGTTTTTCGAAACTATGTCAGAGGTCTCCTCAAGTTTGGATCTAAGGTCAAGGAGAAACTGGTAAGAAGACTGAACTTCAGCACTCGCCTCCTCATTAGTCCATAAGTCATGAAGGATGGACAATGGGCCTCTGGCCTGTCTACCATAGAGAAGTTCTAAAGGTGAAAACCCCAAAGAGTCACTGGGAACTTCCCTCATGGCAAACAAAGCACAGGGTAGGTAACGATGCCACTCCTTAGGTTTAAGGGAGCAAAGTTTCTTTAAAATGGACTTTAGAATCGAATGCTGGCGCTCAATACTCCCATTACAGCTGGGATGATAGGGTGTGGTGAAAAGAGGCTTCACTCCCAGAAGTTGGTATAGATGTTGCATTAAATCAGATGTGAATTGTGTCCCACGGTCAGACAAAATTTCTCTAGGGATGCCCACTCTGGAGAAGATGGACAAAAGGGCTTCAGCCACCTCTGTAGTAGTTATGGTCTTTAAGGGTATGGCTTCAGGGAAACTCGAAGCATAATCAACTAATGTTAATATATATCTATGTCCCCCAGATGAAAGTGGAGATAAAGGACCAACGATGTCAATGGCTACTCTTTCAAAGGTACCGTAAAGACTGGCATTTTGACCATAGGTACTCGCCTGGTACGTCGGGAGGATGACAGTTGGCAAACTTTACACGATGTACAATAGGTAGTGATATCTGAGGACATTTTTGGCCAAAAATAGGTTTCCCTAATTTTATTTAAGGTTTTACGATGCGAGAAATGTCCGGCCACTGGCAGGTCATGAGCCATTTTAAGAACAGTCTCTCTGCATTGACTCTTTCAAAGGGTACCGTAAAGACTGGCATTGAAGATTTAGATTTTAGATTTTGCCACCGAAGTGGCTAGTTTATTGTGCACCCCATATCCATCCTGTGGACGGTAGCGCGAGAGCATATGGATACACAAAAGGCCTAGGAACTAGGCCCCAAAGGGTTAACAGGAATACATATGGATTTATATCTACATATCTATAGTTCACTTATCTGTTACAAGCAAATTTAGGAAATTTGCTTAGTATATCTGGTATCTTATTTTCATTAATAAGATATCTTGACATGTCACATAGGTTATTATACTGTCTGTCTCTGTATTCCTCAATAAGTGGACAATTAAGCACATAGTGTTCAAGAGAGTGACCATATGCCTGATCACATAATTTACATTTAGTTTGATCATCATCTGTGTGTCTCCCAAACTGCCAGAAGTACTTGTAACCAAGCCTAAGCCTGGCCACTACAACATCAGTCAGTCTGTTCACATTGCAAGTTGCTCCATAAACATACTTATCTACGTTCATGTTATCATAGTGGGTTATAGATCTACTCAGGCTTCTAACTGCATTCCTATAACAATCATTTTCATTATTTACTTCTCTCCTAATATTATTCCTAATGCTAGACACAGTTATACCAAAGTTATATTCTACATTCTCCTTCTCGATACTCTTCTTGGCTAACATATCAACTTTATCATGAAGGAGTAATCCAATGTGTGATGGGATCCATAGCAATTGTACATTAATTCCTTTGTCCCTAATTTTTGAGTATCTATACCTGGCTTCCCCAATGAGCATGTTGTTGGAGTCATTATATGAGCCAAGAGCCTTCAATGATGACATAGAATCAGTAATGATGATAGAGTCAAGCTCAGTGTCATAGGTTAGCTTTAGCGCCATTAGGATTGCAAACAATTCAGTTTGCAGTGTAGACGCCCAGTTGTTAATTCTTATGCCTAACTCAACAAATTTATTATCGTTCTTAACTAGGGAGGTGGCAACAAGAGCAGATGCAGCCCTGCCAGAAGACTCCTGTTTAGATCCATCAGTGTATATAACTTGTGATAACTTGTTACTACCAGCTAGGTGAGAAATTTCTTCTTGAGCAGTTGCTCTAACAAGAGATTTAAGGAAGGGATTACTAGCAATGAGCTTCTTGGGAGGAACTTGTAGGTATGTGATATTAAATGAACACATCTTCCATGGAGGGGTGAAATGCTCTTGTTGCCTACAGTGATACAGTTCATGCAGGTTATAAAACTTAATGCAATTGCACGTTTTCACAATCCATTTAGATCTGTGTGTATTTACCTCTAGACACTTGGTAAGATTCACTGTGACAGTGTCTGGTTCGTTTCTCAACATTCTAATACCGAGTACAGTGTTAATTTCAACAATCCTATCACTGATACTAGAAATACCAAGCTCCTTCCTCATGTTAAGAACTTTTGTAGATCTGGGACAGCCAAGAATAATCCTGAGAGCTTCATTTTGCATTAACTCCAAGGGTCGGAGAGAACTTTCTCTAGCTAATATCAACATGGGAGCAGCATAATCAATTAAGGACCTAACATAGGCTATGTACATCATTCTCACGATTCTCACATTTGCACCATAGTTGGGATTGTAGCCAGCAACAGCTTTGAGAGCATTTAGCCTAGCTTTACATTTCTTGTTTAGTTGTGGTATAGTGGATTTGTTAAAGGGTACATCTACACCAAGATATCTGTAAGTTTTAACGTAGCTAATGATTTCACCCTGCAAATAGATGGGTGGGGGATGTCGTTTGCTTGTTAATATCTTAGTTTTAGAGGAAGATATTATGAGGCCTAGTCGATTACAAATTGCTTGAACTTCATTAAGAATGGTATTCATCTTCTTATGCCCTGTTGTATGGATCATGATATCATCAGCATAGCTTATAGCTATATGTTTAGGTGAGGCAGGTAGAGCATTTAGGAGAGCATTAATCAGAATATTAAATAGCATGGGACTAAGAACTCCTCCCTGCGGTGTACCTAAAGACATTTCTTTAGAATCACTTCTGAAGCCTTGGTAAAGGACAGAGGATACTCTATTTGACAGGTATCCTATTATCCAGCAGAGTAAGCTACCACCAATATTCATTTTGGCTAGTTCATGTAGTATAACGGTTCTGTTCGCAATATCAAATGCAGATTTTAGATCAAGAAAAGTGGTAAAACTAGTAGAGGTGTGTGCAGTGAGAAAGGTGGAAATACAGTTCTGCACACTTTTACCTTTCATGAACCCATAGAGGTAGGGGGAAAGTTGATGTCTGATTCTGTAGTACAGTCTGTTAAGCATCATTCTTTCAAAAGTTTTACAAAGACAACTAGTTAAGGAGATCGGCCTAAATGTATCAGGCTGTTGGGGCTTAGGGATAGGCACAATGAGACTATTGGTCCAGGAAGTAGGAAGAACGCCCTCAATGTAACTGAGATTATACAGTGCCAACAAAGGGTTATCAGGCACGTGCCTTAGAGTTCTGAGAATATCATAGGTTATACCATCCTCTCCAGGAGCAGTTGATCGACCTTTGGTTAATGCATTATCTAATTCATACTCGGTAAAGAGGCAATCACTCTCATCAATATTTTGGCTCATAAAATTAATCAGTTTCAACATTTCTTCAGAAGTACTCTCTAAATTTTTTCTAATATGAGATGGAAGGCTTTCATGCCTGGATGTTTTGGACCAGTCATTTATGAGGTCATTTGCTTTTTCAAGAGGAAAGGGATGAGCAACATTGCCAGTCTTTTTCCTGGTTATTTTATTTATACCTTTCCAAGCCAAACTCAAAGGGGTGGACCTATTTAATCCACTAACAAACTGTTCCCATTCCTGTTGCCTAAGTTCTTCCTTTCTATTCCTTGCATTTGTTAGTGCAGCTTGGAACGTTCTGAGCAGGTCTGGGGTTCTACATTCACGGTATGCTTTACCAATCCTCCTAGCTGCATGTGTTAGATTGCGCAGCTGTGGATCATTATAGTATTTACATTGGTTTTTATTGTTATTTATAGTGGAGGGTTTTTGTTTCCTATTCCTGCCCACTTGATCTGTGAGAACACTCTCAATAGTGGTAATTAAATCATCATTAAATTTTTGTGTGCCAATGGGCTCGTAATTCTTATACCATTGATCCAAGTGGTTAATAAAGTTGTCTCTGTGTTCTGGTTTGAGAATAAGTTTCCTCCTTCTGTATTTAGCTCCTTGATTGCTGGAGATGTGATCAAGATTGACAGTTGTTAGTCTTGGGAAGTGATCAGATAGAAGATCATCAACTATGACAGAGTCATGCATCGTATATGATGTATTAAATCCAAGACACAGATCTAGTATGCCACCATATATGTGAGTAGGCTCAGTAGTGCCCACAATTCGAACATTATCATGCTCATTTAGCAATCTCACTAGTTTAGTTCCATTGGTGTTTGTTATAGACCCACCAATATTCTTATGTCTGGCATTAAAATCTCCAAGAATGATGGTAGGTTCACTATTGATGCGATCTGGTAAAGCATCAGGTCGAAGCTGGTTCGCTGGGGCATAGAGATTAAAAATGTTTATGGAAAAATCGCCTGCATATACTTTGACACCATGATACTGCATGTTAACTCGACTCTGCAAGGAAAGGAGTGAATGTGGCAAGCTCTTTCTGACATACATCACACAACAGTTGGTTGACCTTAGGTTATAAGCTGCATATCCAGGCAAGTTTGGTGGAGGTGCTCCATCTTTCAATCTACATTCCTGCAAACAGATGACATCAATATTCTTGGTTGCACTAATATGATGTAAGTCAGGCAACCGCTTCCTGATGGAAGCAATGTTCCATGAAAAGATTTGTAATGTATCCATTGTAGTGAGTTATTACAATCTCTTGCTCATAAGATGGTAAAACTATTATGCTTTGACTACAGTGTGCAGATACTTAAGAGCAAATAGCATAGTTTGTACGTCTTTATCTTCAGGACCTTTATTTTTAAGCATTTTTCGGCATTTTGGCAGCCAGTGATAAGGCAAGTCTTGAAGGCAAGAGTTATGGGCTTCTTTCTCACAAATTGCTGGAAGCTGAACGGAGATTGCTGCACTTTTGACATCATCACCATGCTCAAGAGCATCATCCTGATTACATATATTTATTAAACTTGTCAGGATCTGTTCAAGATGCTCAATTTTTTTCTGGAAAGTTGTTATAATATGAGGAAGGTCTAACGAATCCAATGCCTCTCCGGAGGATGGCACTTCTGGGTTAGTGCTTTCTTTAACACCTATCACCTTAACAGGTACCATGGTTACATTAGTGTTCTCTGTTTCATCATTCATTGCAGGTAGGTCCTGTGCATCTGACTCATCTCCAATTTCCAGGGAGGTTACCTGTGTGGTGTCCGTCTGACTGTTGTAGTTGTGTGTATTGGGAGAAATGACAAACTCATCCCCATATTCAGGTGTAGCCATAGGTATCTGTAGTGGCAGACCAGTAGTTCCATATGTGCTAGCAGGGATGGCTAGCTCCTCCACAGCTGGTGTGTGTGATGGCATTCTGGTATCACCAGAATCCTTTGCAGTGAGGTGGGGTTCTTGCACACTTTGCAGAGGTTCAGTCTCAGATCTGGCTGTGGTAGACTGGATGGCCCCATCCTCAGTTACCATTAAAGGACTGTTATCAGGTTTACATCGAAGGTTGTTTGGGTTCTGACTGCAGTCCTTGTGGGAGACTGTAACCCCAACTTCTTTACAGTTAATACACTTAAATTTTCGGCTGTCAGGGCCTACTGTGCATTCTCTAGTGGAATGTTTCCCAGCACACTTACCACACCAAGAATGTAGTATTCCACAGTCTACTGCAACATGGCCATAGTGCTGGCATTTGTAACACCTACGTTTAGGGGGTAGGTACACTTCGATGTTTAGGAAACGTAAACCATGCACCCAGATATTCCGGGGGAGGGGCACAGGACCTACCCAACTGGCAATAATTTGGGATTTTCCTTTAAGTCTTTTAGGCTTGATGATATGCTCACTTAGAGTCAGATGGGATGGGTCCATGCAGAGAGGGTATCCAAAGATTATGATACTGACCCATTTTTTAAAGTGGTGAGTGTCTGATGGAGGTCGGAGCAGCTTAATATCCCCATAAGGTGTACTAAGTAGATCATTAATCAGCTCTTTATTCTGTTCCACAAACACAAAGTTGTGTGTGTTTTTCCTAAATTGGATCCTTGAGTTAGGATGCTTGTTTACAGCTTCCATTAGCCATGCACACTTAGCAGGCAGCGGGGTGTTGTCAGGGAAGTTCAGCTTAACACATTCTTCCTTTGAAGAAAGACTTCTTGCAGCCTCTGTGCACCAAGGACGTTTAGTATCACATTGTGTACGAGTCAAGTGAGTCTGACTACGTCGACGCTCTAGCCCTTTCTCACTTTTTCTCTTTTGTTTACTTTTAAAGGTCTGGAAGCTATCATCATTTCCATCACCTGCAGAAATAGGTTCCTCTATGACAGTTGCCATGTTTGCCAGTGGTGATATCTGGTGTAAGACTCACAACACAAGAATTCCTCGCTTATCTTTCCCTTATAGCTTATGCAAGAGCAAATATTCACTACAAAGTCAGAAGTCCAAAATAGATCACAAGACACAAGTGCTCAAGTTCAATGAACACCTCCAACCATACTCAACCCAGACCACCACCACTCAATACGACACACACCCCACCAAAAACACACTCAGAGACCTCTTGTATGTGTGGTAATAATATGGTACATATAATGATATAATGGATGGTACAGGAGGCCTGGTCACAGACCGGGCCGCGGGGGCGCCGACCCCCGGAACTCTCTCCAGGTAAACTCCAGGTAAACAGGCGAGGTCTTACACCTTATCACAAATTACAAAGATGAAAAGAGAGAGAGAGAGAGAGAGACAAAGTAGGTAATATTGAGCATAAAATTAGAATTCTGACATACATCACATTAAACAAGAGGTTCAAATTCAATGATAACTTCCACTTGAGTTAGTTCAGGCTACTGCCACCTAATGTACCTCACTGAAATAATAATATAGCAGACATCACAATGAATGCTGAAGACAACCTCTTACCCCAACCATAGATTGTAAACCGTATTATTAAAAAAAAAAAAAAAAAAAAAAAAAAAAAAAAAAAAAAAAAGCTAGGTAATGTTACAATGACAATGAGATAAATCACTCTGGTCGACTTCCTTGATCCATCCTGGGTAACTCACACGTTACTATGTTATATATGTATGCAAGCATAAGTGTGCAGCTGTAGATAGATGAACCAGTACCTAAACAATCTCACTTACACAAGCGTTACTA
Organism: Cherax quadricarinatus; assembly: GCF_038502225.1. NCBI lineage: Eukaryota > Metazoa > Arthropoda > Malacostraca > Decapoda > Parastacidae > Cherax > Cherax quadricarinatus. The sequence goes on from NC_091353.1 coordinate 21,267,075, forward strand.
TGTATGACAAGTGTTACCAAGTACACCAAGTGTACACTTTATCACTTAGAATACACTTTTGTTGATGTAAATATAGGTGAGAGTGGTACACCGCTGGTCGTAATAAACACACTCAACTTCTCAAGGTCACACACTAGGCCCAGCTTCTGGAGTTACCAGCGTTTTAATGTGTTTATTATGTGTCAGTGCGTGTCTGCAGTCATTAAATTGGTGTATCAGAAGTTAAACACTACAATCCAGTTGATCAAATAGTCTAAAACAATTTACACAATGTATAACTAGAAGTATAATGATTGCAAATTGTTACTATTACAATTTTAACTAGGCGCTAGACCCACTAGATGCGATGGCAAGGAACATAGATGTTAACAGGCTGACTCTTGCTTAACACAGTTGAAAGGTAACCGAATTACTCAAGAGAGAAAGTATTCATGAAACTGAACATTATGCAGGAGTAAGCTTGTTCACAGTAAAAATACAAAGCATAAGTTACACACTCACACCACAGATGAACACTGCAATTTGAAATATTACTGGGAATTTAGCAGTAAAGTTTCAGTCTGAACGAGAAAATGTATTAGAAAACACAGCAATGACACTAGGACAAGCAACTTAACTATGTAACCGTATTTAATAGTTCAGTTACACTGAGCAGAGCATGTATTACACTGATTTATCAAATGTAAGGAGTGGCTACACTGAAGCACACTCTGAGCCTTTTAAAGTCTTAATACAGGCTTACAAATGACAATTAACTGTTGGGGAAAGCAGCACTTAACACTTCTAGCACACGTATGACAGATGAATGTTCACTGTGTACAAGCCAATCACCACAAGCTTACTATGTTTATAAGTAAACCTCTGGCATGTCCCACTCAAAATGTCAGCACTGCAATGCTCGTCAAATTGTTCTCAAGCCACTACAGGAAACACTGGTATGCCAGCAGCACTGCAGAACGTATACACAGACATGCTGGGCCCTAGGACAGCTATAACTGCAGGCTGCCTTAGCTTGTTCTGGCTAGCTTTTAGTGCTGCCCTCAAGCTTGCTTGACTGTGCTCGCCAAGCCCGCGCCAACCACCCGGACACCTGCTTGCAAGAGGCAGGCAGGCACACAGGAGACACTCGCAAGATGAGCAGAGTGCGGCACAGAGGACACGGGCACTCAAGCACCCATGTGGTCTGGCTAAAACCGCCTCTAGACCACAAGCAAATAGAGGCGAACGGCTGAGTTCCAAATCGAGGAAGGAGAAGGGACAAGGAAAGGATATTCACCTCGCTAGACACAGGCAATATGGGTGTAGTGGCCTGCAGGTCGCAGTGCAATTTTCAAGGTCATTCACTGGGTCCACAGTCGTCTCGAGAGTTACCAACCCTGTACTACTTGTTAATGGTACGGCCGGAACACTGTAGAACGTTCACAAAGGCATTCTGGGATTCAGAACAGATGTAGCCTTGGCCTTCACTGGCTGGCTTGGAGCGCTGTTTGGCCTGGATCAGCTAAACTCGCCCTTATCCCATATGTAGATAATGGCGACGAGTTAAGGGATACCGGTGAATAGGAAAGTCGAGGAAGGGACATTCACCTCACTAGACACACGCAGTATGGGTGTAAGTGGCATGCAGGTCTTATAGTGCCATTTTCAAGGTCACCCAGCAGGCCAGACATTCCTCACTCATTTTAAGCCTACGTAGGTACTGATGGTAGCACAATGTCCTAAGTCAGCGTAATCCACTCATGCAAATAGTTACAACAAATCTGCAGCACTTGCGGAACTCACATATTCGAGTACCAGCGGAGCAGCAAAATACACCTCTACACTGCACGTCGTTGATGGAGGCGAACGGCTGAGTTTAAAGGAGGAGAGCTGGGGACACAGGAGAACAGCAGGGGCAACTGAGCATGCACATTCGCCTCTCTTCACATAGTCAATATGGGGGAAAGTCTCAGGCAGGTGATGCAGTGCCTCGCTCAAGGTCACAGGCTGAGGCAGACTTCTCAAGAGTTACCACACACTGCAATACTCGTAGAGATTGTTACTCCAAACTTGCAGAACTTCTAGCACACGTGTCTTGGAGTGAAAGACGAATTTTCAGTGTGTGGACACCTGGGTTACCAACTCATGTAGGACTGCACACTCGTCGTTATTCCTCAGGTTGGTAAAGCGATGAGTTGTGAGCATTTTGAGAGGCACGAGTAGCAGTGGACTAGCAAAATTCGCCTCTACACTCCATGTTGATAGAGGCGAAAGGCTGAGGTCAAATGAAAGGCAGAGGGGAAGCAGAGGCCTGTGAGGGCCTTTGCAAAAAGGAAAACTATTTCCAGTGTTTGACCAAGTATATCCTTAGTCACAGCTCGCACATAAGAGTTCTCACAACACTGAAGCTGTCTTCCAACAGTAGGAGTTTTAATGATGACTTATCAGTCGGGAGAAATGGGTAGGCCTGTGAATTAGTAGGTCCAGATCCCCAGCACACGTCTACTCCCCTCAACCACTCAGCCGAGACTGCAATTCTGAAGAAAAGGGCAATTACGTTGTAAATTGACAAAGGAGTCCTTCGATATATCTAAAGGCTTTTAGTCCGGGAAAACCAAAAGATGGATAGTAGAAGAAGCCTGGGCTTTGGTCTGAGCCCTAGTCAAGACATTTATGGTATCGGAGGTGATATCTTCACTTTCATCTAACAAGTGAACCGGTGATCCTACTTCCTCGCTTTCGAGAGTAGCATCACTGGTTTTTAATCCCACATGAATCTCGCGAGACATTGTCTCATCTGAACTTTCGAGGGGCTTCTCTGATTCTACAGGAAGAAGATCTGAAAAGCTTATGTCCACCTTTGGTGATGAAAGGTCAACCTCAGAAGGAAGAATGGCACCTTTTACATTACCTATTAGTATGGAGCAAGAAGTGATGGGAGCTAGTACGGCTTCAGACCAACCTGTGAACCATTTAGACCTAATGTAACAACGGATGGTAGGAAAAGTGTCCGTACGGCCCAAGTAGTCTGAAAGTATAGCAGAGGAATGAGTTTCTTTAAGGTTAGGGAACAGCTTATCAGAAATGACTATACATGTGCATCCAGTGTCTCGTAAAATGGTAGATACATTAAGTCCATTAACTGTTCCTGAACAGAAGGGTGCTTGGTTATTACAGTCTTTAAAACATCTTCCAACTTTTTGGACCTTCTTAGAAGGACAATCTGGACGTTTATATCCCTTAACACCACACAAATGACAAACAGGAATAAAAGAAGTCATTTTACTTTCCACTAGAGGCTTTGATTTCTTAAGGTCTGATGAACCCTTGCCCTTAGGGTTCGATCCCTTTAGGTCTTTATAGGAATTGTGAGCCTCAGCATACAGGTCAGCAGCCTCAGCAACTTCCTCAGCTTTAATCAGGTTACGTTCTCTGATGAATGTTCGTGTCTGGTGAGGAAGAGCTGTCAGGAACTGGTCAGCAACCATGAAGTCTCTAAGAGATTCATAATTGTGATCAATTCCTGAACTCTCTATCCAAAAGTCGAACAAACGAAAGAGTGTTACCTGTAACTGCTGAAAGTTCTGGCCAGGCTGTAAGGTGGCAGAAATCTTTCCTGTAAGAATTTGTGGTTTTTTGATATGCTTTAAGGATTGCCTTCTTCGGTAGGTTATAATTACATATGATATCCTGCGACAAAGTTGCATAGATATTCAAAGCGGTACCAGAAAATAACATGCCTAACCTAGTAGCCCAGGTGTCAGCAGGCCATTCACAGAGGGTAGCGGTATTTTCAAACCTGATAATGTATGAAGTTATGTCTTCCCCCTCTGTGAAGGGAGGTAAATTAAGTGTTGGAATATGTGCACTAGCTGCATGATGTTCAATTACTCCTTCCTCTAATTGTTGTTGTGTAAGAGTTAACTTTTTATTCTCTAATTCAAGGCGAGCTTTTTCGAGCTCGCGATCCTTTTCTCTCTCTATTAACTCGAGTTCTCTAGCTTTTTCCTCAACTTCTCTATCCTTTGCTCTTTCCTCAAGTTCTCTTAATTTAGCTTGTTCTTAATGTACTCTAGCTCTCTCCTCACGATCAAGTCTATCACGCTCCTTTTTGTCTTCTCTCTCTCTTTCTAACTGTCTTTCTTGGATTTCTCTCTCAATTCTCTCTCTCTCCTTTTTCTCTTCTCTTTCGATTCACAATCTCTCATTTTCCTCTTCTCTTTCGATTCCCTCTCTCTCCTTTTCAATTCTTTCCTGGATTTTAGCACTAATGAAAGATTCTAAATTTTTCCCTGTTATTCCTAACTTACTTCCAGCGTTCATCCAAAACTGGTATTTTAGAAGTAGTTTGGGGAGAAATGGAGGAATGGTAGTTTGGAATGGGGTAATATCCCATGGAGCTGAGAAGTGCCGCTGTTGCCTTACTTGACATAGATCATGTAACTGATTCATGCGGAGATCGGTTCCAGTTTTTTCGATCCATCTGGAGGAGTGTTCACCAGTGCCGAGGAAAGTTTGGAGGGCTTCTGTGCAGGGGTTTGAATGGGCTTGCCTGAGCATATTAACCCCAATTAGGATATTTCTTTCAGTAACACGATCTCTGATGCTTGGAATATCAAGTTCTTTTTGCATATTTAAAATTTTGGTAGTACGAGGGCATCCTAAAATGATCCTCATTGCTTCGTTCTGCAGTTTTTCCAGCCCTCCAAGCTTCCAGTCAGACACAAGAGCAAGTAGTGGCGCAGCATAATCAACCAATGATCTAATATAAGCAAGATACATCATTTTCACAGTTTTAACATTAGCACCATACCTGGGGTGAAACCCAGCCACAACTCTAAGTGCTCTTAGTCTTTCTTTGTATTGGCGACAAAGTCTTGTTACAACAGGTCCAAGTAGTGGAACCTCAAAACCTAGATACCTGTATCTGCTTACATATTCTAGAAGAGACCCATCATGCAATTGGATCTGACGAACTGTGCCTCTCTGTCGAGGAGGACGCCTATTGAGTATCTTTGTTTTATCAGTAGAGATTATCAACCCCAGGTCCTGACACGAGGCTAGTACATGATTAAGAATGTTTTGGGTGTTGGAGAATCCGGTGGTGTGAATCATTATATCATCAGCAAAACTAATCACATAATGATGGGGCTGGCTAGGCATAGCATTAAGTAATGCATTAATTAGAATATTGAACAGTGTGGGACTGAGCACACCTCCCTGTGGGGTTCCTAATTCAAAGTCTTTAGTTACACTTCTATGTCCCTGGAACAACACAGACGATTTTCTGTTGGACAGGTAACCTTTAATCCAGCGGAGAAGCCATCCTCCAACATCCATTCTGGCAAGTTCACCAATGATTACATGTCGCCTGGCTACATCGATAGCGGATTTAAGGTCAAGGAAGGTAGTGCATGAGCTGTCAGTGTGCAGGGTGAGAAAGGTGGCTATGCAATGATGCACGCTCCTTCCATGCATGAAACCATGTAACCGGGAAGACAAAAATTGTTTGATTCTGTACATGAGACGATTAAGAATCATTCTCTCAAATGTTTTACACAAGCAGCTAGTAAGAGATATTGGGCGAAATGCATTTAGCTTAGGAATTGAAATAATGAGGTTGTTGGCCCAAGATTGAGGGAGCTCCCCAGTTACATAGCTCATGTTATATAATTCAAGTAATGGATTACCTGGTACTCGACACAACAATCTGAGTATGTTGTAAGTAATACCATCCTCACCAGGCGACATGGAGTTGCCCTTAGTTAGTGCTGCATCAAGTTCATAATTAGTGAATGGAATGTTGCAGTAATCTGCCTTACTGAGCATAAAGCAAACAAGTCTCTCCCTTGCATCATATTTGTCATTTAATTTTTCCTGTGTGGTACTGGGAAGATTGTCATAGCTAGATGTAGCAGCCCAAGCTCTGACTAACTCATTCGCCCTATGTAAGGGATGAGGGTGCGCGATCTGCCCAGTTCTGTTGCCCTTAATTCTATTTATGTCCATGACCGGCTAAGTGGGGTGTGAGCATTAAGACCGTTGACAAATTTTTCCCAGTCTGTTTGCCGCAGTTCTGTCATACGCTCTCTGGCAGCAGCAAGGGCAGTTTGGAAGAGGCTCAGCATTCCAGGGGTACGATGGTTTCTATAGGCTAGGCCTAGTCTGCGAGCAGTACGTTTCAGTGTACGAAGTTTAGAATCATTGTAATAAGTATGGTTTTTGAAGGAGGTATGATTATTATGGAAGTTTGTTGGGTTTAGAGTACCAAGAGGTTTCAGTGGCGGCTCTAAGTAGTTCTGAATACTGCTCACAAGGTCATTGTTAAAGGTCTCTACAGAGGAACACTCATAGGAATTATACCAGTCAGTCACATGTGCAACAAAGTCATCATGTTGATCAGGGGAAACATTAAGACGTTTCCGTTTGAATATCCCACCAGGGAGAATAGTATTACCAATATCTAGAGAGGTTAGCCTTGGGAAATGATCAGACGCTATATCTGTTACAATGGAAGACTCACAGCTGGCAGAAGTAATGTTGAAGCCCAGGCACAGATCAAGGACACCTCCATAGATATGTGTGGGTTCAAGGTCACCTACAATTTGGACATTATCATGATGTGTGAGTGTACTCACCTAGTTGTACTCACCTAGTTGAGGTTGCGGGGGTCGAGTCCGAGCTCCTGGCCCCGCCTCTTCACTGGTCGCTACTAGGTCACTCTCCCTGAGCCGTGAGCTTTATCATACCTCTGCTTAAAGCTATGTATGGATCCTGCCTCCACTACATCGCTTCCCAAACTATTCCACTTACTGACTACTCTGTGGCTGAAGAAATACTTCCTAACATCCCTGTGATTCATCTGTGTCTTCAGCTTCCAACTGTGTCCCCTTGTTACTGTGTCCAATCTCTGGAACATCCTGTCTTTATCCACCTTGTCAATTCCTCTCAGTATTTTGTATGTCGTTATCATGTCCCCCCTATCTCTCCTGTCCTCCAGTGTCGTCAGGTTGATTTCCCTTAACCTCTCCTCGTAGGACATACCTCTTAGCTCTGGGACTAGTCTTGTTGCAAACCTTTGCACTTTCTCTAGTTTCTTCACGTGCTTGGCTAGGTGTGGGTTCCAAACTGGTGCCGCATACTCCAATATGGGCCTAACGTACACGGTGTACAGGGTCCTGAATGATTCCTTATTAAGATGTCGGAATGCTGTTCTGAGGTTTGCTAGGCGCCCATATGCTGCAGCAGTTATTTGGTTGATGTGCGCTTCAGGAGATGTGCCTGGTGTTATACTCACCCCAAGATCTTTTTCCTTGAGTGAGGTTTGTAGTCTCTGACCCCCTAGACTGTACTCCGTCTGCGGCCTTCTTTGCCCTTCCCCAATCTTCATGACTTTGCACTTGGTGGGATTGAACTCCAGGAGCCAATTGCTGGACCAGGTCTGCAGCCTGTCCAGATCCCTTTGTAGTTCTGCCTGGTCTTCGATCGAGTGAATTCTTCTCATCAACTTCACGTCATCTGCAAACAGGGACACCTCAGAGTCTATTCCTTCCGTCATGTCGTTCACAAATACCAGAAACAGCACTGGTCCTAGGACTGACCCCTGCGGGACCCCGCTGGTCACAGGTGCCCACTCTGACACCTCGCCACGTACCATGACTCGCTGCTGTCTTCCTGACAAGTATTCCCTGATCCATTGTAGTGCCTTCCCAGTTATCCCTGCTTGGTCCTCCAGTTTTTGCACCAATCTCTTGTGTGGAACTGTGTCAAACGCCTTCTTGCAGTCCAAGAAAATGCAATCCACCCACCCCTCTCTCTCTTGTCTTACTGCTGTCACCATGTCATAGAACTCCAGTAGGTTTGTGACACAGGATTTCCCGTCCCTGAAACCATGTTGGCTGCTGTTGATGAGATCGTTCCTTTCTAGGTGTTCCACCACTCTTCTCCTGATAATCTTCTCCATGATTTTGCATACTATACATGTCAGTGACACTGGTCTGTAGTTTAATGCTTCATGTCTGTCTCCTTTTTTAAAGATTGGGACTACATTTGCTGTCTTCCATGCCTCAAGCAAACTCCCTGTTTCGATAGATGTATTGAATATTGTTGTTAGGGGTACACATAGCGCCTCTGCTCCCTCTCTCAATACCCATGGGGAGATGTTATCTGGCCCCATTGCCTTTGAGGTATCTAGCTCACTCAGAAGCCTCTTCACTTCTTCCTCGGTTGTGTGCACTGTGTCCAGCACTTGGTGGTGTGCCCCACCTCTCCGTCTTTCTGGAGTCCCTTCTGTCTCCTCTGTGAACACTTCTTTGAATCTCTTGTTGAGTTCTTCACATACTTCACGGTCATTTCTTGTTGTCTCTCCTCCTTCCTTCCTTAGCCTGATTACCTGGTCCTTGACTGTTGTTTTCCTCCTGATGTGGCTGTACAACAGTTTCGGGTCAGATTTGGTTTTCGCTGCTATGTCATTTTCATATTGTCTTTGGGCCTCCCTTCTTATCTGTGGATATTCGTTTCTGGCTCTACGACTGTTCTCCTTATTCTCCTGGGTCCTTTGCCTTCTATATTTCTTCCATTCCCTAGCACACTTGGTTTTTGCCTCCCTGCACCTTTGGGTAAACCATGTTTGTATGTGTGTGTGTATTTGTGTGTGTGTGTGTGTGTATGAGTGTGTGTGTGTATTTGTGTGTGTGTGTGTGTGTGTGTGTGTGTATGAGTGTGTGTGTGTGTTTGTGTGTGTGTGTGTGTGTGTGTGTGTGTGTGTGTGTGTGTGTGTGTGTGTGTGTGTATGAGTGTGTGTGCATATGAGTTTGTGTATGAGTGTGTGTGTGTGTGTGTGTGTGTGTGTGTGTGTGTACTCACCTAGTTGAGGTTGCGGGGGTCGAGTCCGAGCTCCTGGCCCCTGTGTATGTGTGTGTGTGTGTGTGTGTGTGTGTGTGTGTGTGTGTGTGTGTGTGTGTGACTCAACAATCAATATTTGCACCAATAACTCACTACAGTTGTGACCGGGTGTGGAAGTGTGAATTGCTCATTACTCTATAATTTGTTCATGATTGTAGCCATGTATAAACGTAAGTAACCATTCTTACAGGATTCATTACCTTTGTAACTTGTGAGTTCATTACCTTTGTACCTAGTTCAGCTATCAAAACTTTGGGGGCCCAGTCCCTGAACCCATTAAGATAAGATAAGATTTCGTTCGGATTTTTAACCCCGGAGGGTTAGCCACCCAGGATAACCCAAGAAAGTCAGTGCGTCATCGAGGACTGTCTAACTTATTTCCATTGGGGTCCTTAATCTTGTCCCCCAGGATGCGACCCACACCAGTCGACTAACACCCAGGTACCTATTTGCTGCTAGGTGAACAGGACAACAGGTGTAAGGAAACGTGTCGAATGTTTCCACCCGCCGGGAATCGAACCCGGGCCCTCCGCGTGTGAAGCGGGAGCTTTAGCCACCAGGCCACCGGGCCTGTAATCTGTAAATACCTTTGTAACGTCTTGATTGTGCCAAGACCTACCTGGAGTTCATTACCTTTGTAAATTGTGAGTTTATTACCTTTGTAAATTGTGAGTTCATTACCTTTGTAAATTGTGAGTTCATTACCTTTGTAAATTGTGAGTTCATTACCTTTGTAAATTGTGAGTTCATTATCTCTGTAACTTGCTCAGCTATCAAAACTTTGGAGTCCAGTCCCTGGACCAATTATGTACCTCTGTAATCTTTTGACTACCGCCCACAGGATGGGTATGGGGTGCATAATAAACATATTAAACTAACTAACTCATGACTGTTTAAGAGCGACAACAGTTGATTACCATTACGATTACCAAACTGAGAGTTTCCAATGCTTTTGTGTCTCACATTATAATCACCAATAATAAGAGTAGGTTCAGACTGAGCACAAGTTGGGAGCTCCAAGTAATTAAACTTATCAGCAGGAGCATACAAGTTAAATATGTTGAGAGCAGAGTTCCCGATATAAATCCTAACACCGTGATACTGTAGCCCCTCTGTTTTCTTATGTGCAAGAAGTTGATGGGGAAGCGATTTTTTAATATATAGAACACAAGAGTTAGTAGATTTGAGGTTATGTGCAACAAATGATGGTAATTTAGGGGGTTGGGATTTTTCAGGGACTCTGCACTCTTGTAGACACACAACATCAATGGGTTCGGTGGTGACTTTATGATGAAGGTCAGGAAGTCTTTTTCTAAGTGATGCAATATTCCAGCTTAATATAGAAAGTTTATACGAGTTTTGATCCATTATAGTAGTCCTAGGATCATCTTGAGTTTCTCAGCATAATGAAAAAATTGTTCATATAAATAGCAGACCTTATCAATGTCAACAGTGCTACCCTTGTCCATGAGTTTTGTAAGTGCACTTCCAGTTGTAAGGCCTCGTGGGAGTCTTCGTAAACCCAGAGCACGACGCTGTTTATGTGTGAATGTATGATAGGTGACACCACCACTCACATTCCCTCCTCCACTAACATTACACGCAACACTATAACTGTCATCACCAACACCACTACCAACATTGTGTTCATTACATTTATCAACACCTTTAAGGACCATAACATTGTATCAATCGCATCTGCTAGAAAAATGACAGGATGGATAATGAGAACCTTCAAAACTAGGGAGGCCAAGCCCATGATGACACTCTTCAGGTCACTTGTTCTATCTAGGCTGGAATATTGCTGCACACTAACAGCACCTTTCAAGGCAGGTGAAATTGCTGACCTAGAAAATGTACAGAGAACCTTCACTGCGCGCATAACGGAGATAAAACACCTCAATTATTGGGAGCGTTTGAGGTTCCTAAACCTGTATTCCCTGGAACGCAGGAGGGAGAGATACATGATTATATACACCTGGAAAATCCTAGAGGGACTAGTACTGAACTTGCACACGAAAATCACTCACTACGAAAGCAAAAGACTTGGCAGACGATGCACCATCCTCCCAATGAAAAGCAGGGGTGTCACTAGCACGTTAAGAGACCATACAATAAGTGTCAGGGGCCCGAGACTGTTCAACTGCCTTCCAGCGTACATAAGGGGGATTACCAACAGACCCCTGGCAGTCTTCAAGCTGGCACTGGACACGCGCCTAAAGTCGGTTCCTGACCAGCCGGGCTGTGGCTCGTACGTTGGTTTGCGTGCAGCCAGCAGTAACAGCCTGGTTGATCAGGCTCTGATCCACCAGGAGGCCTGGTCACAGACCGGGCCGCGGGGGCGTTGACCCCCGGAACTCTCTCCAGGTAAACTCCAGGTATTGTATTCAACATTAATGTCAAAGTGGTTAACCTCATCACACTCTTCACCACCACTTATATTACGCTCATCACTATTACTAACATTATAGACACCACCGCTCTCATCACACTCTTCACCACCACTTATATTACGCTCATCACTATTACTAACATTATAGACACCACCGCTCTCATCACACTCTTCACCACCACTTATATTACGCTCATCACTATTACTAACATTATAGACACCATTGCCCTCATCACACTCTTCACCACCACTTATATTACGGTCATCACTATTACTAACATCATTGACACCATAGCCTTCATTATGATGCTCACTACAGTTATCACAAGTATTATATCCGTCATTACTGTAATTAAGAACACCACCACCACCTTGTTCAGCAACCTTATACTTGCTTTCACAAATTGTGACAATCTTGTTATTGGTACACTCTACACATCTTTCCTTGTGTTGTTCAAGTTGTTGTTTCAGGAGAAATTGTTGTGTTTCCAGTACTTTTATGTGCGACATCAGGTTGTATACCACAGGAGCAAGACTTGGAACATCTGGAGACGTGAAGTCCCGGTCAGCTGAGCTCGTTGGCTGACTGTCAGCTGACTCAGCTAGGCTGGTATTGACAGCCGACGTGATGGAGGTCTGTTGACATGCTCCCCAGGTGAGGTGCTCAACCCCATTGTCTGAGGACAGGCATGAGCCAGTATTCAGACTCGAGGTACCTGGTAGTCCTGGGGGGTCATAATGAGGGGGACAGGGTGAGGTGCGGTTGGCTGCGATGCGATCAGCCCTCACACTGCAGTCAGTATGAGCTGCTGTAACTCCTGAGGTCTTACAATTGATACATTGTTTAACCACAGTCTGTTGCTGTTTGATCATATCATAACACCGTTCAGAAGGATGAGCATTGGCACACACTGCACACCAGTGTGACTTAGCTGGGCATTTCCTGGCAATGTGGCCCCAGCGTTGACACTTACAACATCGACGTTGAGGAGGTCTGTACAATGCAATGTAATAGCGTCTGTTGAGGGCTGCACGGGAGTGAATGTAGCGTGGCAGAGTCCCCTGGCCAGTCCACTCAGCTAATATCAGACCGTTGGAAAGTCGACGAGGGCTTGCAACTTGCTCTGACGCCAGATATTGACCATTATGAGAAGTGTGTTGTTCACATTGTTGATGAAATCAGTTACAGTCTGATCATGTGGTAGGCCAAGGTTGATGTTGAAGTCTCCAGCTAAGAGAAGGTGGTGCTTGTTCATTTGTCTGTTTGTTAGTAGTGACTTTAGATTCTCACTTAAGTTTGGGATGTTTGTGTGAGGTATCCGGTATATGGCACCGATTGTTATAGGCGTATTGAGGTTTTTTACAGTAAAATTAGCAAAAATGTATTCCCCATATTCATCACTAAAGCAATTAGTGCTAATACAAGATAGTTGGTTAGAGTAATAGATTGCAGTACCACCCCCAACTAAGTATGGTCTGCAGTTGTGGATTGCTGTGTATCCTGGTAGAGGGTAGATATCTATTGTGTCCTGCTTAAGCCAGGTCTCAGTAAGAATAATGCAGGAGAAGGGTGTCTTTAGTGATTCAAGGAGTGCTAGGAGGTCATCATAGTGTTTGCTTAAGGACCTGATGTTGTAGTTAAGTACTGATAGACTTTTAGTATTGTTTAGGATAGTGGTGGCTTGTGATGCTGTGTAATAAAGGCAGTTACTTTCCAATAAGTTTTGATTGTATGTTAGATTATGGAGGTTTAGATCAGGGTCAACATGATCATTCATCTTTTAGGTTTAAATAGTGGTTGTTTATATCCTGTATTATGTGGTGAGTTCTAATACTGATTTCTGTAGTGGTGGGAGGTTTGGATAAGTATACCGCTAAATCACTTTGGTCATACAGAGTATAGTCACTAATAAACATAATGAAATTGATATTGTCTATGTGTTGTGCTAGAATGAGCTAAAGTACAACTAGGTATAGTTAGTTTAGGTGTTGTCTAAGTATTGTGCTAGAATGAGCTAAAGTACAACTAGGTATAAACTAATACTATAAAAATACAAATTAAAATGGTACTTGTAATTGCACTAGTGTCTGATATAGGTTGTTAACAAGAACAATTGCACTAGTGTCTGATATAGGTTGTTAACAAGAACAATTGCACTAGTGTCTGATATAGGTTGTTAACAAGAACAATTGCACTAGTGTCTGATATAGGTTGTTAACAAGAACAATTGCACTAGTGTCTGATATAGGTTGTTAACAAGAACAATTGCACTAGTGTCTGATATAGGTTGTTAACAAGAACAATTGCACTAGTGTCTGATATAGGTTGTTAACAAGAACAATTGCACTAGTGTCTGATATAGGTTGTTAACAAGAACAATTGCAGATGAATGGTTCAGAGAACCGACATGTTGATAAATTAGACACATGTGCAACTCTTGGGTATCTTTATTGAGGAAACGTTTCGCCACACAGTGGCTTCATCAGTCCATACAAAGGAGAATCTTGAAAAATAGGAGGAGAATGAGGTAATCAGTCCCTCAACCTTGAGTCGATGTGGTCAGTCCATCAATCTTGAATAGAATACGGCATACGTGCTGAGAAGGAGCTTATAAACCGTTGGCAGGAGAGGTGAAGCAGTCAGAGGCAGTGTAACACTTATTCAATGTTGAAGTAGGTCGTGCCCAAGAATTAGGCAAGCGAAGAATTCCCAAGTATTAAGATCCTTTGTATGGACTGATGAAGCCACTGTGTGGCAAAACGTTTCCTCAATAAAGATACCCAAGAGTTGCACATGTGTCTAATTTATCAAGAACAATTGCACTAGAGTCTGGTATAGGTTGTTAACAAGATCAAGAGTATAACTAGATTTAAATTGACAAAATAAAATTCACAAATTAAAGTACCAAAAGAATAATAAGTAAAAAATAACAATGACAATGACTTGGTTATAATATGATAGTAAGATGGTAGACAGGTAGACAGGTACACAGGTACACTGGTACACAGGTACACAGGTACACAGATACACAGGTACACAGGTACACAGGTACACACGTACACAGGTACACAGGTACACAGGTACACAGATACACAGGTACACAGGTACACAGGTACACAGATACACAGGTACACAGGTACACAGGTACACAGGTACACAGGTACACAGGTAGACAGGTAGACAGGTACACAGGTAGACAGGTACACAGGTACACAGGTACACAGGTACACAGGTACACAGGTAGACAGGTACACAGGTACACAGGTACACACGTACACAGGTACACAGGTACACAGGTACACAGGTACACAGGTACACAGGTACACAGGTAGACAGGTACACAGGTACACAGGTACACAGGTAGACAGGTACACAGGTACACAGGTACACAGGTACACAGGTACACAGGTAGACAGGTACACAGGTACACAGGTACACACGTACACAGGTACACAGGTACACAGGTACACAGGTACACAGGTACACAGGTAGACAGGTACACAGGTACACAGGTACACACGTACACAGGTACACAGGTACACAGATACACAGGTACACAGGTACACAGGTACACAGGTACACAGGTACACAGGTACACAGGCACACAGGCACACAAGTACACAGGTACACAAGTACACAGGTACACAAGTACACAGGTACACAAGTACACAGGTACACAAGTACACAGGCACACAAGTACACAGGTACACAAGTACACAGGTACACAAGTACACAGGTACACAAGTACACAGGTACACAAGTACACAGGCACACAAGTACACAGGTACACAAGTACACAGGTACACAAGTACACAGGTACACAAGTAC
>NC_091353.1:21284678-21354740 GCF_038502225.1 Cherax quadricarinatus
ACACCCAGGATGCGACCCACAGCAGTCCACTTACACCCAGGATGCGACCCACACCAGTCCACTAACACCCAGGATGCGACCCACACCAGTCCACTAACACCCAGGATGCGACCCACACCAATCCACTTACACCCAGGATGCAACCCATACCAGTCCACTAACACCCAGGATGTGACGCACACCAGTCCACTTACACCCAGGATGCGACCCACACCAGTCCACTAACACTCAGGATGCGACCCACACCAGTCCACTAACACTCAGGATGTGACCCACACCAGTCCACTAACACTCAGGATGCGACCCACACCAGTCCACTTACACCCAGGATGCGACCCACACCAGTCCACTAACACCCAGGATGCGACCCACACCAGTCCACTAACATCCAAGATGCGACCCACACCAGTCCACTTACACCCAGGATGCGACCCACACCAGTCCACTAACACCCAGGATGCGACCGACACAAGTCCACTAACACCCAGGATGCGACTCACACCAGTCCACTTACACCCAGGATGCAACCCATACCAGTCCACTAACACCCAGGATGTGACGCACACCAGTCCACTTACACCCAGGATGCGACCCACACCAGTCCACTTACACCCAGGATGTGACGCACACCAGTCCACTAACACCCAGGATGTGACCCACACCAGTCCACTAACACCCAGGATGTGACCCACACCAGTCCACTAACACCCAGGATGTGACCCACACCAGTCCACTAACACCCAGGATGCGACCCACACCAGTCCACTAACACCCAGGATTCAACCCACACCAGTCCACTAATACAAAGGTACCCATTTTACTGGTGGGTGAATATGGACATGGACAGCAGGTTTCTTATGCAAACACGTCCCTAGTGTTTTCCAGCCGTACCTGGAGTTTGCCTGGAGAGGGTTTCGGGGGTCAGCGCCCCCTCGGCCCGGTCTGAGGCGAGGCTTTATGGTGGATCAGGGTCTGATCAACCAGGCTGCTACTGCTGGCCGCACACAAGTTGACTTACGAACCACAGCCCGGCTGGTCAGGTACTGACTCTAGGTTACTGTCCAGTGCCCTCTTGAAGACAGCCAGGGGTCTATTCAAATTCAAATTCAAATTCAAAGTTTATTCTCTATAAAGTTTACAATGTTGAATTAACAGAATTTGGTTGTTGTGTGGTTTACATGTAGTTAAATAATGATTACAGAGTGTACCACTAGAACGCCTAGCATGGCTAGGCATTTCGGGCAGACTTAGTTTAATTCTTTATTTTAAAACATTACAAATTATGAGGTAAGTTGGTATTATGGCTAAGTGACTAAATACTAGTTTGTGAGTTTAGCAATGCGAATGCTTTTGTTTTGGCACTATACATAGTTTCAGTATTGGAGTATCACAGGATTCATTATTTTAAGATTGAGATTAATATTTCTGTTTATGGTCAAATGAGTCAGTGAGTGTAAGTGTGAACCACCAGGTGGTATTCGTGTAGTTAGTTGACAGGGTGTATCAGGGAGATAAGATGTTTTCTAATGGTAGTTTTGAAGGTGATGAATGTGTCTGCAGTTCTAGAGTTCTCAGGTAGGGTATTCCAGATTTTAGGGCCTTTGACATACATTGAATTTTTGTAAAGGTTTAGTCGGACACAGGGAATGTCGTAGAGATGTTTGTGTCTGGTGTTATGCCTGTGGGTTCTGTCACAACTATCAAGAAAGCGTTTTAGGTCAAGGTTGATATTGGAGTTTAAGGTCCTGTAGATGTAGATTGCACAGTAGTAAGTGTGGATGTACTGAACAGGGAGTAAGTTTAGATCTATGAAGAGTGGGGGGGGGTTGCCAGGGATGGGATTTAGTGATTATTCTTACTGCAGCTTTTTGTTGGGTTATTATTGGCTTTAGGTGTGTTGCTGCAGTTGATCCCCAAGCACAAATAGCATAGGTGAAGTATGGATAAATAAGTGAGTGGTATAGTGTGAGAAGGGCATTTTGCGGCACGTAGTATCGTATCTTGGAGAGGATCCCCACCGTTTTGGATACTTTTTTGGTTATGTGTTGGATATGGGTGCTGAAATTCAGGTTGTTGTCAAGGTATAGGCCTAGGAATTTGCCCTCATTATGTCTGGTAATTAGAGTGTTGTCGATCTTAATGTTAATTTGTGCATCTCCTGCTCTGCTACCAAACATAATATAGTAGGTTTTGTCAGTGTTAAGCGTAAGTTTATTGGCTGTCATCCAAGTCGATATTTTGATCAGCTCCTCGTTAACAATGGTGTTGAGGGCGGCAAGATTAGGGTGAGAGATGACATAAGTCGTGTCGTCAGCAAAGAGAATGGGTTTCAGGTGTTGGGATACGTTTGGAAGATCATTGATGTATATGAGGAAGAGCAGGGGACCCTTATGTATGCTGGGAGGCAATTGAACAATCTTGGGCCCCTGAAACTTATTGTCTTGTCTCTCAATGTACTCCTGGCGTCCTGCTTTTCATCGGGAGAATGTTGCATCTCCTGCCGAGCCTTTTGCTTTCACAGGGAATGATTTTTGTGTGCAGGTTTGGTACCAATCCCTCCAGGACCTTCCAAGTGTATAATATCATGTATCTCTCTTGCCTGCGTTCGAGGGAATACAGATCAAGGACGTTCAATCGTTCCCAGTAGTTTAGGTGCCTTGTCGTACTTATGTGTGCCGCGGAAGTTCTTTGTGCACTCTCTAGGTCTGCAATGTCGCCAGCCTTGAAGAGATCCCTTAGTGTACAGCAGTATTCCAGCCTAGAAAGCACATGGGCATCATGGGCTTGGCATCCCTAGTTTTGAAGGTTCTCATTATCCATGCTATAATTTTCCTAGTTTATGAGGTACATATATTGTTGTGGTCTTTGAATGCGAGATAATTTGACATTGTCACTCCCAGGTCCTTCACATTACTTTTCCACGCGATTGTATGGTTAGAATTTGTCATATACCCTGACACATTTTTAATTTCTTCAAATTTCCCATATCTGAGTAGTTGAAATTTCTACTCGTTGAACTTCACATTGTTTTGAGTGGCCCAGTCGAAGATTTGGTTGATGTACGCTTGGAGTCTCGCGGTGTCGTCAATGAAGGTCATTGCCATGGTAATCTGGGTGTCATCCACAAAGGGAGACAGGGAGCTGTGGCTTACATCTCTGTCTATGTCAGAAATGAGGATGAGGAATAGAATTGGAGCGAGTACTGTGCCTTGTGGAACAGAGCTTTTCACCATTGATGGCTGGTAATTTACTCTGTTTACTATTACTTTTTGTGTTCTATTTGTCAGGAAGTTGTAGATCCATTTACCAACTTTTCCCGTTATTCCTTTATCACGCATTTTGTGTGCTATTAAACCATGGTCACACTTGTTGAAAGCTTTTGCAAAGTTTGTGTATATTA
Source organism: Cherax quadricarinatus (assembly GCF_038502225.1). NCBI lineage: Eukaryota > Metazoa > Arthropoda > Malacostraca > Decapoda > Parastacidae > Cherax > Cherax quadricarinatus. The sequence continues at coordinate 21,288,079 of NC_091353.1, forward strand.
CATCAGTATTTCGTTTATCCTCTACAGCATCCAGGACTTTGTCATAGTGGTTCAGTAGCTGGGACAGGCAGGAGCGACCTGCTCTAAACCCATTTTGCCCTGGGTTGTGTAATTGATGGGTATCTAGGTGGTTGGCTATCTTGCTTCTTAGAACCCTCTCAAAGATTTTTATGATATGGGATCTTAGTGCTATCGTCTGTAGATCTTTGCAGTTGCTTTACTGCCACCTTTGTGGAGCGGTGCTATGTCTGTTGTTTTTAGTGTGTGTGGGATGACCTCTGTGTCCATGCTCCCTCTCCATAAAATACTGAAGGCACGCAATAGGGGATTCTTCCAATTCTTGATGAACACGGAGTTCCCTGGGCCTGGGGAAGAGTGCATGGGTATGTCATTAATTGCCTCTTCAAAGTCTTGTGGAGTTAGAATAATATCTGAGATTTTTCAGATGACCAAATTTTGGGTTTCTTTCATAACGAATTCATTTGGAATATAGACCCTTAGTCTGGGCAATGGCTCGCTGAACACTGATTCATATTGGGAGTTTAGTATCTCACTCATTTCTTGGCTGTCATCTGTGTATGTCCCATCCTGCCTAAGCAGAGGCCTGATACCGGATATCGTTTTTCCTTTGGATTTGGCATGAGGGAAGAAGTATTTTGTTTCTTTTTTTTCAATTTCCTTTACAGCTTTTAGTTCTTCCTGTGATTCTTGTCTCCTGTAAGATTCCTTGGGCTTAAGTTCAATATTTGCAATTTCAGTGACTAGTGCCTCCCTTCGTATTTCAGATATATTGGCCTCACTCAGCAGCTCTGTGACTCTTCGCCTTTGTCTGTATAGGGAACATCTCTCTCTTTCTAGTTTACATCTTCTCTTTCTGTTTCTTAATAGAATGTGTCTTGAGCAGATCTCAAGAACCACAGAATTCATTTTTTCAAGGCAAATGTTCAGATCCGTGTTGTTTAAGATATCTTCCCAGCTTGTTGTATTTAGGACATGGTTTACTTGATCCCATTGTATGTTTTTGTTATTGAAATTGAATTTTGTGAAGAGTCCTTCATGACTGCTCATATTTTGCTGGTCCAGAGCCCTGTGCATACATGTCTGTACCTCTATTATGTTGTGATTTGAGTGTATTGTTTTTGATACAGTAATATTACATATTAGATCGTCATCGTTAGTGAAGATGAGGTCCAGCATATTTTCTAGTCTTGTAGGCTCTACTATTTGCTGGTTTAAGGTGAAATTGGTGCAGAGATTCAATAGTTCGTGTGTGTGTGAATTTTCATTTGAGCTGCCTCCCGGGGTGATCTCTGATGAAACATTGGTTGTTATACTCCTTCGTTTTAGGTGTCTCAAGTTGAAATTTCCTAGAAGTAAGATGTTTCGGCCCTGCCTGTTTAGGTGATGTTTTCAAGTTTCGGTATATAAATATTTCCATAAAATTTGGTAGTGTATATATGAATTCAGTAATGATCTGGGTGTGTACAGAACGTTTTTATTGTCCTTCCAGATCAATCAGAAATTGTTCTGTGGCGAGTCCTCCATGGATAAGTCAAATTTTGTCTTTGTTTGGGATGAAAATGACTCAGATCAAGACCCAGATGACCTGGAATTGGTGGACAGTGGTGATGAATATTTGCCACCAGATGCAGAGGTGTCAACAGATGAGGAGGAAATAAATGCCTGCGTACAACACCGTAATTCACACAACCACTTGATAAACTACAGAAACTCAAGACTTATCGCCACAGAAGACAACACCCAATACCGAAGAATCCTGGAATCATCACTTATTTCTATATCCGACAACTTCAACCAGAATAGTGGCTTCTATAACATAGCTGAACCACTTGCCAAGAAACTTCTTCATCGCTATCCCACATAAGAACACTGTAGAAGGTCTGCTCACAAACTTGTCCAGTCTCCTTTCCAAGCTACCCAAGTTTTTAGACTCTATAACCCCACTCGGTACATCATCAGATGCAGCATTCTTCACCTGACCTCAGCCGGACTATAAATACTCGCGTTCCTTCCACCCCAGGTAGTTCTGTTTGTGACTTGAAAAAGCCCACTGTGTGGGCGAAACGTAGTCAATAAAGGATCACATTATACTGCATTTGTGTTTATATTGCCAGATGAGGAGGAAGCTACGCCACCAACCAAAAAGCAGAAATTGAACAAGAAAAAGATACTTGCTTACATGCAAGTATTGTAGCAAAAAGAATAATCATGTCACATTCTCATTTTCCTGTGCCACATGCAAAGTAAATCTATGCATCAAGAAGGATAGAAATTGTTTCACAAAGTTTCATTGGAGAAATTAGTGATGTAAAATGATTGTTCTTTCTCAGGGAACTCAGGAATATTTCATTTGTAAGTTGTATCCCATTGCAATGTGTCATTGTTGATAAGTAGTTCCTATTTCTATTTTTTTTAATGCTTACAAATTATTCAGAAACAAGTTTCATTTATGTTTTTATATTTTCTACTTGTATAATAAATTTAAAAAATATTTTTTTTTTAACAATTGCAACCTTGCAACATTTTAAATTGTTATACACTTAACGGGCAGGACCGAGTTTACTCAGTCTTCGAATATCTGCAATTGCTCGACACATAATTTTTACAACTCCATTTAGATGGCCTCAGTGACCTTACATCGAGCAACTCTATCCCCTCATAGGAAATCACTTTCAAAATCGCATTTTGGTCTGCCTTGCCTCCTGAAGGAATTTATTATCTTGATTTTAGGAGATGGGCGAAGGCAGAGGCAGCAGGTATGAGGCATTGAAACTTTTAGTGGTGCGCTGGTGACACTACACACCTCGCAGCATTTGTAGACTGCTATGGCGCTTCAATGGCGTAGAAAAAATATCAGGATAGGCTTGGGATGAACAGGGAAGGACGAAGAACTCTGCAAAAATAGTGCAGATGAGTAAAATAAGGCTAACTCTCCGTCAGCCGCCGTGCATGGTTTGTTTACACTGGCAAGCATGTGTGGGCATGCTGACTGAACGCGGCTTCAGCACATGGAGGAGAACAAAACGCTTACTGCACTACATAAACGTGCAAAAAACTTAGGTGGGGCTGTGAACTGATGCAAGAACGTTTTACTGCAACCTATGCACTGGGAAAAATCAAGAACTGGTGATGAAACAGGAGTGGAGCAACAAGAAAAAAAAAATATGACTGGGGAACACACAAAAAACTGCACTGGCTGGAGAATATGTTGATGGTTGAGTGGCTTATAGACATGATGATGAATCTCGAACCACTGTAGAAAACGTGGGGGCTTGAATTGGCCTGGCCTGGCTTAGGGGCTAATCCAACTGGGATTAGCACAACACACACAGAGGGCGAGCTGGATGCAGGAGCGTAGCAGGGAAGGTAATAGGGGGGAGGCAGGTGTGTACTGGTGTTGTCTAGGGTATCATCAAACCCCAGAGCTAGCTTGTGGTTATGCGTGGAGCCACGTGAAGCTAACACACTAAAGTGACCTCACCTCTACTTCTTGTAGCTGAGAAGGGTGTAGGGATGCTGTAGGAGGCAGGAGAAGGGTGCTGGAGAGCGTTGAGGAGCTGTGGAGTGGGTGCTGATGTGAACACGTGACTCCTGAGGCTGGAGATGACGCCATGATGCCTATGTCCAGATTTTGTGGGAAAATCTAGGACAAAAATCTGTCTCAGTCACCGTCGAGACACTGGAGGTAATAGGTGACTCTTTAGGCCAGTAGGTACGTTGGATAATGACAGATGATGTTTACTGGTGCAGACCCCTCCACCCCAAGAACAAGGCTCACTCTCCGTTGACTCCGCTATCACCACTGTTATTGCTATTCTTGGGGTCGAACAGCAGTTTAGTGCCGAGGGGTAGCGTAGGTTGCAAAGATACAGCCGTAGACTAGACTGAGTTTACTAGAAGAGGAGTGAGTACACAATGGGCAAATTGAGGGAATGACTGATAGCCAGTCCGTGGAGGGGGAGGTTGTTGAACCCGCGTGGGTAGGCCGTGAAGTGAGGGCAGGTAGACTTTGTGCCTCACTGACCTGGGCAGACCTAGAGAGGGCAGCACCGTAGGGCCGCGGAATATGAATCTAGCAGACAGCATAAGCTGTCTACAAAGCTGCTTCAAACTTTCTAAGTTGAGTAAGCTGCTTCAGACTTTCTAAGCTGAGTAAGCTGCTTCAAACTTTCTCAGTTGAGTAAGCTACTTCGTACTTTCTAAGCTGAGAAACCTGCTTCAGACATTCTAAGATGAGTAAGCTGCTTCAGACTTTTTAAGTTGAGTAAGCTACTTTAGACTTTCTAAGCTGAGTAAGCTGCTTCACACTTTCTAAGCTGAGTAAGCTGCTTCAGATTTTCTAAGCTGAGTAAGCTGCTTCACACTTTCTAAGCTGAGTAAGCTGCTTCAGATTTTCTAAGCTGAGTAAGCTGCTTCACACTTTCTAAGCTGAGTAAGCTGCTTCAGATTTTCTAAGCTGAGTAAGCTGCTTCATACATTCTAAGCTGAGTAAAAAATAGAAAAATTATGGAAACTGAGATAATCATATAGGAAAAATAACTTAACTCTGGTAACACACTGGTATACAAATCATTGTTATACAATGATCATACAAGGAATTATAGTCATTTAAAACATGTATTACCTGGAGTTTACCTGGAGAGAGTTCCGGGGGTCAACGCCCCCGCGGCCCGCTCTGTGACCAGGCCTCCTGGTGGATCAGAGCCTGATCAACCAGGCTGTTGCTGCTGGCTGCACGCAAACCAACGTACGAGCCACAGCCCGGCTGATCAGGAACTGACTTTAGGTGCTTGTCCAGTGCCAGCTTGAAGACTGCCAGGGGTCTGTTGGTAATCCCCCTTATGTGTGCTGGGAGGCAGTTGAACAGTCTCGGGCCCCTGACACTTATTGTATGGTCTCTTAACGTGCTAGTGACACCCCTGCTTTTCATTGGGGGGATGGTGCATCGTCTGCCAAGTCTTTTGCTTTCGTAGTGAGTGATTTTCGTGTGCAAGTTCGGTACTAGTCCCTCTAGGATTTTCCAGGTGTATATAATCATGTATCTCTCCCTCCTGCGTTCCAGGGAATACAGGTTTAGGAACCTCAAGCGCTCCCAATAATTGAGGTGCTTTATCTCCGTTATGCACGCCGTGAAAGTTCTCTGTACATTTTCTAGGTCGGCAATTTCACCTGCCTTGAAAGGTGCTGTTAGTGTGCAGCAATATTCCAGCCTAGATAGAACAAGTGACCTGAAGAGTGTCATCATGGGCTTGGCCTCCCTAGTTTTGAAGGTTCTCATTATCCATCCTGTCATTTTTCTAGCAGATGCGATTGATACAATGTTATGGTCCTTGAAAGTGAGATCCTCCGACATGATCACTCCCAGGTCTTTGACGTTGGTGTTTCGCTCTATTTTGTGGCCAGAATTTGTTTTGTACTCTGATGAAGATTTAATTTCCTCGTGTTTACCATATCTGAGTAATTGAAATTTCTCATCGTTGAACTTCATATTGTTTTCTGCAGCCCACTAAAAGATTTGGTTGATGTCCACCTGGAGCCTTGCAGTGTCTGCAATGGAAGACACTGTCATGCAGATTCGGGTGTCATCTGCAAAGGAAGACGCGGTGCTGTGGCTGACATCCTTGTCTATGTCGGATATGAGGATGAGGAACAAGATGGGAGCGAGTACTGTGCCTTGTGGAACAGAGCTTTTCACTATAGCTGCCTCGGACTTTACTCTGTTGACTACTACTCTCTGTGTTCTGTTAGTGAGGAAATTATAGATCCATCGACCGACTTTTCCTGTTAATCCTTTAGCACGCATTTTGTGCGCTATTACGCCATGGTCACACTTGTCGAAGGCTTTTGCAAAGTCTGTATATATTACATCTGCATTCTTTTTGTCTTCTAGTGCATTTAGGACCTTGTCGTAGTGATCCAATAGTTGAGACAGACAGGAGCGACCTGTTCTAAACCCATGTTGCCCTGGGTTGTGTAACTGATGGGTTTCTAGATGGGTGGTGATCTTGCTTCTTAGGACCCTTTCAAAGATTTTTATGATATGGGATGTTAGTGCTATTGGTCTGTAGTTCTTTGCTGTTGCTTTACTGCCCCCTTTGTGGAGTGGGGCTATGTCTGTTGTTTTTAGTAACAGTGGGACGACACCCGTGTCCATGCTCCCTCTCCATAGGATGGAAAAGGCTCGTGATAGGGGCTTCTTGCAGTTCTTGATGAACACGGAGTTCCATGAGTCTGGCCCTGGGGCAGAGTGCATGGGCATGTCATTTATCGCCTGTTCGAAGTCATTTGGCGTCAGGATAACATCGGATAGGCTTGTGTTAATCAAATTTTGTGGCTCTCTCATAAAAAATTCATTTTGATCTTCGACTCTCAGTCTGGTTAGCGGCTTGCTAAAAACTGAGTCATATTGGGACTTGAGTAGCTCACTCATTTCCTTGCTGTCATCTGTGTAGGACCCATCTTGTTTAAGTAGGGGCCCAATACTGGACGTTGTTCTCGGCTTTGATTTGGCATAGGAGAAGAAATACTTTTGGTTTCTTTCGATTTCATTTATGGGTTTTAGTTCTTCCCGCGATTCCTGACTCCCATAAGATTCCTTTAGCTTAAGTTCGATGCTTGCTATTTCTCTGACCAGTGTCTCCCTACGCATTTCAGATATATTGACCTCTTATAGCCGCTCTGTTATTCTTTTCCGTCGCCTGTAAAGGGAGCGCCTGTCTCTTTCTATTTTACATCTACTCCTCCGTTTTCTTAGAGGAATAAGCCTTGTGCAAACATCGAGTGCCACCAAGTTAATCTGTTCTAGGCATAAGTTGGGGTCTGTGTTGCTTAGTATATCTTCCTAGCTTATATCGGTTAGGACTTGGTTTACTTGGTCCCACTTTATGTTTTTGTTATTGAAGTTGAATTTGGTGAATGCTCCCTCGTGACTAGTCTCATTATGTCGGTGTGGGGCTCGACGCATACATGTCTGAACCTCAATTATGTTGTGATCTGAGTATATTGTTTTTGATATGGTGACATTTCTTATCAGATCATCATTGTTAGTGAAGATGAGGTCTAGTGTATTCTCCAGTCTAGTAGGCTCTATTATTTGCTGGTTTAAATTGAATTTTGTGCAGAGATTTAAAAGCTCGTGTTAGTGTGAGTTTTCATCAGAGCTGCCTCCTGGTGTTATTACTGCAACAATATTATTTGCTATATTCCTCCATTTTAGGTGCCTTAAGTTGAAATCCCCCAGGAGCAAGATGTTGGGTGCAGGAGTTTGAAGATTTTCCAGACAGTGGTCAATTTTTAACAGCTGTTCCTGGAATTGCTGGGATGTTGCACCCGGAGGCTTGTAGACTACCACAATGACTAGGTTTTGGTTCTCGACCTATACTGCTAAAACTTCCACTACATCGTTTGAGGCATTAAGCAGTTCTGTGCAAACAAGTGACTCTGCAATGTACAGGCCAACCCCCCCCCCTTTTACCTGTTCACTCTGTCACATCTGTATAGGTTGTAAACCTGGGATCCATATTTCGTTGTCCAAGTGATCCTTTATGTGGGTCTCAGTGAAAGCCTCGAACATTGCCTTTGCCTCTGCAAGCAGTCCACGGATGAAAGGTATTTTGTTGTTTGTTGCTGGCTTTAGACCCTGTATATTTGCAAAGAAGAATGTCATCGGACTGGTGGTATTGTTGGTACTGGGGGGGATTTTTTTCCGGCATTAGTATCTGTATGGTGACACTGTCGCTCCTAACGTTACTGCTCATAAGAACATAAGAACATAAGAACGAAGGAACACTGCAGAAGGCCTACTGGCCCATGCGAGGCAGGTCCAAGTCTCCTACCGGCTTAAGCCAATGCACCCAACCTAGTCAGGTCAGGTCACATTGACTTAAGGGAGGAACACGGCAACCGACCTGGTAGCACAAGCTATCAGGTCTAACTCACACCCACCCACATCCACTCATGTATTTATCCAACCTATTTTTAAAGCTACACAACGTTCTGGCCTCTATAACGGTACTTGGGAGTTTGTTCCACTCATCCACAACTCTATTACCAAACCAGTACTTTCCTATATCCTTCCTGAATCTGAATTTTTCCAACTTAAAACCATTGCTGCGAGTCCTGTCTAGGCTAGATATTTTCAGCACACTATTTACATCCCCTTTATTTATTCCTGTCTTCCATTTATACACCTCAATCATATCCCCCCTAATTCTACGTCTTTCTAGAGAGTGCAGATTCAGGGCCCTTAGTCTATCCTCATAGGGAAGGTTTCTGATACATGGGATCAACTTTGTCATCCTCCTTTGTACATTTTCCAGAGAATTTATATCCATTCTGTAATAAGGTGACCAAAACTGTGCAGCATAATCTAAATGAGGCCTAACCAAGGATGTATAGAGTTGAAGAACAACCTGAGGACTCCTATTATTTATGCTTCTTGATATGAAGCCAAGGATTCTATTAGCTTTATTGCGAACACTTATGCACTGTTGTCTTGGTTTCAGATTACTGCTAACCAGAACTCCTAAATCTTTTTCGCAATCCGTAATATTAAGATCTACATTATTTAGTTTATATGTGGCATGGTTATTGTCCTGTCCAACATTTAGAACTTTGCATTTGTCTATATTAAACTGCATCTGCCACTTCTCCGACCACTGCATCAGTCTATTCAAATCTTCCTGGAGTGCTCGAATGTCCTCGTCAGAATGAATTCGACGGCCTATTTTGGTGTCATCGGCAAACTTGCCGATGTCGCTCTTTATGCCCTCATCTATGTCGTTTATGTACATTGTGAACAGCAGGGGGCCCAACACTGACCCCTGTGGAACACCGCTCGTGACACTTCCCCACTCTGATTTCTCCCCATTTATGCAAACTCTCTGCTGCCTATTTGTCAACCATGCCTCTATCCAGGAAAAAATTTCTCCTCCTATTCCATGTGCTTTAATTTTCCTCAATAGTCTCTGATGTGGGACCCTGTCAAAAGCCTTACTGAAGTCCATATACACAATATCATATTCATTACCATGATCTACCTCCTCAAATACCTTAGTGAAAAAAGTTAATAAATTCGTAAGGCAGGAACGCCCCTTTGTAAAACCATGCTGAGATTCGTTGATTAATTTATGCTTTTCAAGGTGGCTACGAACTGCCTCGACAATTATTGATTCCATAAATTTTCCCACTATGGAGGTTAGGCTTATTGGTCTATAGTTCGAAGCTAAGGACCTGTCACCTGTTTTGAAAATAGGTATCACATTTGCCATTTTCCACTTATCTGGCACCATGCCAGTTTGTAGTGATATGTTGAAAAGATTAGCCAAAGGTGTGCTAAGCTCCTCTTTACATTCCTTTAGAACCCTTGCATACAGTTCATCAGGGCCTGGGGATTTGTTAGGTTTTAATTTATCTATTTGCCTAAGGACCATGTCACTTGTGACCCTAATAGTACACAGTTTATTATCGTCCTGTTCTACATAATTTATCATTACTGGAATATCGCTGGTATCCTCCTGTGTAAAAACTGAGAGGAAGTATGTGTTAAAAATTCTACACATTTCCTTATCACTGTCAGTGAGCTGACCCGAGGAACTTTTGAGTGGGCCTATCTTGTCCCTGATCTTACTTCTGTATACCTGAAAGAATCCTTTTGGGTTAGTCTTCGATTCTCTTGCAACTTTAACCTCATAATCTCTTTTTGCTTTTCTAATTCCCTTTTTCATTTCTCTCTTTAACTGAATATATCGATTTCTCAATTGCCCCTCTCCTCTTTTGATTTGCCTATATATGCCTCTCTTTTGACCAATCAGATATTTTAATCTATTGTTCATCCATTTAGGATCATTTTTGTTTGATCTGATTTCCCTATTTGGAACATAATTTGACTGAGCAGCTAGAACTATGCCCTGGAAAGCATCATATCGGCAACCATCACCACCTACCTGACCCTTAGTCAGGTCATTCCAGTTCAGCCCACCTAAGTAATTTTTCAGTCCTATGAAATCAGCCAAGCGAAAGTCAGGGACGGAGACTTGATTGCCATTATTAGGGGAATTCCATGATATATTAAAACTGAGTGATTTGTGATCACTTTCCCCAAGCTCATCATTAACCTCAAGATTATTAATTAGTGTTTCCCTACTGGCAAGAACCAAGTCAAGGAGGTTATTTCCCCTAGTTGGCTCTGTCACAAACTGTTTTAAAAAACAATCCTGGATCGTATCAAGAAAGTCACCTGACTCTAAATTTCCTGTCAAATTGCTCCAGTCAATCTGTCTATAGTTGAAATCTCCCATTAGCACAACATTTTCGTATGTAGATGCCTTACGAATTTCGTCCCATAGAAGTTTACTGCACTCCCTATCAAGATTTGGGGCCCTGTAAATCACACCCAAAATTAGTTTTTCTCGGCCCTCGAGAAGCTGTAACCAAACAGATTCAGTGGCTGACGCTTCTAATTTAATATCTTGTCTAACACAACAATTTAAATTGTCTCTGACATACATCGCTACTCCACCACCTTTCCTGTTGACCCTGTCAGTGTGGAATAATTTATAGCCTTGTATGTGACATTCAGAGGGCATCTCTCTATCTTTCAGATTGAGCCAGGTCTCTGTTATAGCAATAATATCTATGTCTCCTGCACTTGCAATTAATCTTAGCTCATCTATCTTATTTCTTACACTCCGGCTATTAGTATAGTAAACCTTAAGGGAGCTAGTCCCTTGCTGCCCTCTGCTGTCCCCCTTTGTTTGCTGACCTGATCTATTGTCTTTATTTATAACTTCATGCTGAATGCCTTTTATACATTTACTGTTTCCAACCCAAGTGTTGCAACCTGCTTGTTTCCCACACACACCCATACCTCTATCTTCCATCAGTTTAAAATCATAGGCATTTCACCAATGGCCTTCTCAATCGAGTCTGCAAGTGCTACCACCCCAGCCCCAGAGAGATGTACCCCATCCCTTGCATACATATCATGTTTGCCATAAAAGTTGTTCCAGTTGTCAATGAATGGGATTGCAAGTTCCTTGCAGTATCTGTCTAGCCAGCAATTTACACCAATTGCCCTAGACAACCATTCATTTCCTACTCCCCTTCTAGGCAAGATGCTACATATGATTGGGATCCCTCCCTTAGACTTAATGAAATCTATAGCTGACCTGTACTTATCTAGCAGCTCTTCTCTCCTACCCTTCCCAATATCATTTCCACCAGCACTGAGACAGATAATGGGCTTGCTCCCATTACCTGACATGATATTATCCAGCCTGTTGACAATGTCCCCAACACCAGCTCCAGGGAAGCACACTCTATCTCTCATCTTCTTATTCCTATTACAAAAAGCACGGTCGATGTATCTTACCTGAGAGTCACCAACCACAAGAATGCGCTTACCTCCATTAGCAGGGGCAGTAGTACCCTTACCTTCACTGGCCACTGAAGTACATTCATCCTGAAGAACAGAGAAGCGATTTCCTACCTTCAGATCTTCACTCTTAACTTTCCTTACTCTGATGCGCCTTCCATTACTGTGAACTACTCGCCACTTGTAGCAGGTGCTGGGCTGCACCTCACTGCTGGTAGCCGTTGCTGCCTCCCCAACTACAGCCTCCTCACAGCGAGAGACAGACTGCACCTCGCTGCTAGAAGCCTCATTCCCCACAACTCCAGCCACCTCACACTCTCTCCCAGACCCATTGAGGTGGACCTTCAGCCTCCTAATCTCCTCCTGGAGAAGCAAGACCTCCTCACATGCAATTATCTTTTAGATCTTTCTCCTTTTTTTTTTTTTGTTTATTGTATTATTCTTATATTATTTATGTGTCCCCTGGTAGGATCACTAGCGCACTCAGCTCACACACTGAGGTCCGGAGTTCGAGGCACCGACGCCCAAACACGCAAGTTATACTGTATCAAACTGAATACATATTACTCTGTAGATGAATGGTTCAGAGAACCGACATGTTGATAAATTAGGCACATGTGCAACTCTTGGGTATCTTTATTGAGGAAACGTTTCGCCACACAGTGGCTTCATCAATCCATTGTATAGACTTATGAAGCCACTGAGGGACTGATTACCTCATTCTCCTCCTGTTCTTCAAGTTTCTCCTTTGTATGTACTGATGAAGCCACTGTGTGGCGAAACGTTTCCTCATTAAAGATACCCAAGAGTTGCACATGTGTCTAATTCAACAACATGTCGGTTCTCTGAACCATTCATCTACAATCCTGTCAGACACTGCAACTTCTTGGGATCTTAATACTTGGGAATTCTTCACTTGCCTAACCCTTGGGCACGACCTACTTCCACATTGGACAAATGTGACACCACCTACGACTGCTGTCCCTCTCCTGTCTACGGTTTATAAGCTGCTTCTCCGCTCATATGCCGTATTCTATTCAAGATTGATGGACTGACCACATCGACTCAAGGCTGAGGGACTGATTACCTCCTTCTCCTCCTGTTCTTCAAGTTTCTCCTTTGTATGGACTGATGAAGCCACTGTGTGGTGAAACGTTTCCTCAAAAAAGATACCCAAGAGTTGCACATGTGTCTAATTCAACAACATCCCAAACTTCAGTGAGAATCTAAAGTCACTAATACCAAACAGACAAATGAACAAGCACCACCTTCTCTTAGCTGGAGACTTCAATATCAACCTTGGCCTACCAGATGATCAGACTGTAACTGATTTCATCAACAATATGAACAACACACTTCTCATACCAACAATAACTAAACCAACCAGGCTGACTGAGACAAGTGCAACCATAATAGACCACATATGGACCAATATACTAGCCCCCCTTAAATCAGAGATAATCACAGACAGCACTACAGACCACTACCCAACCTTCCTCTTAACAAACATTAGTAAGCACCACTCGAATACAACAAAGTTTCATTTAGACTCCATGACGAGGCCTTAATAAGGAATTTCACAGCAGACCTAGAGACTGTTGACTGGTCTACAGAATTCTCCAATGCCAATGGTACTGACGATTGGACAGACATTTTTCTTAACAAAATACTTAGACTATACAACAAACAAACAAGCATTGTAATCCTTATAGAGAATAAACTTTGAATTTGAATTTGAATTTGAAACAGATCAAGAATAAACGGCTTGGTTGCCCATGGCTAACCAGCAGCATTCTGAAATCCATTGATAAGAAACACCAATATGAAAAGCAATATAGACAGGGCTTAATACACAAAGATATTCTTAAACAATATTCAACAGTCCTCACCAAAGTAATAAAGAAAGCCAAACAACTGTACTACTCCAGCAGATTCACTGACACAAGAGGAGATATAAAAAAGACCTGGAAAACACTTTTCCAGATTCTAGGGACCCACAAACTGAAAAAAAACAAGAATATTGCTCTAACTAAACCTCATGAAACACCACTACATCCCACTGACACAGCTAACAAGATAAACGACTTCTTCTCAAACATAGGATCTAATCTCGCCAGTAAAATCCCACGTACCAATGCCTGTGCCGGGGACTACCTAGATGGGAATTTCCCAAATTCCTTCAATCTTGTACCAACTGAGCCCATGGAAGTCACTGCGGTCATAAAGTCACTTAAAAATAACTCAGGGAATCTGTTTCACGTCCTACCATTATTGTACAAGCGAGCGGCCCATGTCCTTTCGCATGCTATTACATTACTTTTTAACAAGTCACTAGAAACTAGCACTTTCCCGACACTACTCAAGATGGCAAGGGTTACACCAATACATAAAGGTGGTGACCCTACAGACTTAAACAACTATAGGCCAATATCAAACTTACCATTGCTATCCAAAATCTTCGAGAAACTCGTGCACAGGAGACTATATTCATTTATAACGTCACAAAACATACTCAACCCCTGCCAATTTGGATTCAGGAAAAATAAAAGCACTAACGATGCAATTATAAAAATGCTAAACCTGCTTTACACAGCATTGGAAAATAATGAATATCCGCTAGGAATTTTTATTGACCTAAGAAAAGTGTTTGACACAGTGGACCATGGCATCCTACTCGACAAACTTGACCACTATGGTATAAGAGGCCATGCGCTTGCATATTTTAAATCCTACCTTTCTAATAGGTATCAGTATGTCACCATTAAAGACACAGCCTCATCAATACGGCCACTTGATACTGGAGTTCTGCAGGGAAGTGTCCTTGGATCCCTGCTCTTCCTCATTTACATCAATGACCTTCCAAATATATCCCAACACCTGAAACCCATTCTCTTTGCTGACGACACGACTTATGTCATCTCTCACCCTAATCTTGCCACTCTCAACACCATTGTTAACGAGGAGCTGCTCAAAATGTCGACTTGGATGACAGCCAATAAACTTACACTTAACACTGACAAAAACTACTATATTATGTTTGGTAGCAGAGCAGGTGTTGCAAAACTTAACATTAAGATCGACAACACTAATTGCCAGACATAATGAGGGCAAATTTCTTGGCCTATACCTCGACAACAACCTAAATTTCAGCACCCATATCCAACACATAACAAAAAAAGTATCCAAAACGGTGGGGATCCTCTCCAAGATACGATTCTACGTGCCGTAAACTGCCCTTCTCACTCTATACCATTCACTTATATATCCATACCTCACCTATGCTATCTGTGCTTGGGGTTCAACTGCAGCAACACACCTAAAGCCAATAATAACCAAACAAAAAGCCACAGTAAGAATAATCACTAAATCCCATTCCTGGCAACACACCCCCACCCCATTCTTCATAGATCTAAACTTACTCCCTGTTCAGAACATCCACACTTACTACTGTGCAATCTACATCTACAGGATCTTAAATTCCAATATTAACCTCGATCTAAAACGCTTTCTTGATAGTTGTGAGAGGATTCACAGGCATAACACCAGACACAAACATCTCTATGACATTCCCCGTGTTCGACTAAACCTTTACAAAAATTCAATGTATTTCGAAGGACCTAAAATCTAGAACACTCTACCTGAAAACTCTAGAACTGCAGACACATTCATCACTTTCAAAACTACAGTTAGAAAACATCTTATCTCCTTGATACACCCCGACAACTAACTACATGATAACCACCTGGTGGTTCACAATTACACTCACACACCCACTGACTATAAACCCAGAAATACTGGATTACCTGGAGTTTACCTGGAGAGAGTTCCGGGGGTCAACGCCCCCGCGGCCCGGTCTGTGACCAGGCCTCCTGGTGGATCAGAGCCTGATCAACCAGGCTGTTGCTGCTGGCTGCACGCAAACCAACGTACGAGCCACAGCCCGGCTGATCAGGAACTGACTTTAGGTGCTTGTCCAGTGCCAGCTTGAAGACTGCCAAGGGTCTGTTGGTAATCCCCCTTATGTGTGCTGGGAGGCAGTTGAACAGTTTCGGGCCCCTGACACTTATTGTATGGTCTCTTAACGTGCTAGTGACACCCCTGCTTTTCATTGGGGGGATGGTGCATCGTCTGCCAAGTCTTTTGCTTTCGTAGTGAGTGATTTTCGTGTGCAAGTTCGGTACTAGTCCCTCTAGGATTTTCCAGGTGTATATAATCATGTATCTCTCCCTTCTGCGTTCCAGGGAATACAGGTTTAGGAACCTCAAGCGCTCCCAGTAATTGAGGTGTTTTATCTCCGTTATGCGCGCCGTGAAAGTTCTCTGTACATTTTCTAGGTCGGCAATTTCACCTGCCTTGAAAGGTGCTGTTAGTGTGCAGCAATACTCCAGCCTAGATAGAACAAGTGACCTGAAGAGTGTCATCATGGGCTTGGCCTCCCTAGTTTTGAAGGTTCTCATTATCCACCCTGTCATTTTTCTAGCAGATGCGATTGATACAATGTTATGGTCCTTGAAGGTGAGATCCTCCGACATGATCACTCCCAGGTCTTTGACGTTGGTGTTTCGCTCTATTTTGTGGCCAGAATTTGTTTTGTACTCTGATGAAGATTTAATTTCCTCATGTTTACCATATCTGAGTAATTGAAATTTCTCATCGGTGGCCCGGTGGCCTGGTGGCTAAAGCTCCCGCTTCACACACGGAGGGCCCGGGTTCGATTCCCGGCGGGTGGAAACATTCCGACACGTTTCCTTACACCTGTTGTCCTGTTCACCTAGCAGCAAATAGGTACCTGGGTGTTAGTCGACTGGTGTGGGTCGCATCCTGGGGGACAAGATTAAGGACCCCAATGGAAATAAGTTAGACAGTCCTCGATGACGCACTGACTTTCTTGGGTTATCCTGGGTGGCTAACCCTCCGGGGTTAAAAATCCGAACGAAATCTTATCTTATCTTATCTTATCTTCTGCAGCCCACTGAAAGATTTGGTTGATGTCCGCCTGGAGCCTTGCAGTGTCTGCAATGGAAGACACTGTCATGCAGATTCGGGTGTCATCTGCAAAGGAAGACACGGTGCTGTGGCTGACATCCTTGTCTATGTCGGATATGAGGATGAGGAACAAGTTGGGAGCGAGTACTGTGCCTTGTGGAACAGAGCTTTTCACCATAGCTGCCTCGGACTTTACTCTGTTGACAACTACTCTCTGTGTTCTGTTAGTGAGGAAATTATAGATCCATCGACCGACTTTTCCTGTTATTCCTTTAGCACGCATTTTGTGCGCTATTACGCCATGGTCACACTTGTCGAAGGCTTTTGCAAAGTCTGCATATATTACATCTGCATTCTTTTTGTCTTCTAGTGCATTTAGGACCTTGTCGTAGTGATCCAATAGTTGAGACAGACAGGAGCGACCTGTTCTAAACCCATGTTGCCCTGGGTTGTGTAACTGATGGGTTTCTAGATGGGTGGTGATCTTGCTTCTTAGGACCCTTTCAAAGATTTTTATGATATGGGATGTTAGTGCTATTGGTCTGTAGTTCTTTGCTATTGCTTTACTGCCCCCTTTGTGGAGTCTGGCTATGTCTGTTGTTTTTGGTAACTGTGGGACGACCCCCGTGTCCATGCTCCCTCTCCATAGAATGGAAAAGGCTCGTGATAGGGGCTTCTTGCAGTTCTTGATGAACACGGAGTTCCACGAGTCTGGCCCTGGGGCAGAGTGCATGGGCATGTCATTTATCGCCTGTTCGAAGTCATTTGGCGTCAGGATAACATCGGATAGGCTTGTGTTAATCAAATTTTGTGGCTCTCTCATAAAAAATTCATTTTGATCTTCGACTCTCAGTCTGGTTAGCGGCTTGCTAAAAACTGAGTCATATTGGGACTTGAGTAGCTCACTCATTTCCTTGCTGTCATCTGTGTAGGACCAATCTTGTTTAAGTAGGGGCCCAATAATGGACGTTGCTCTCGATTTTGATTTGGCATAGGAGAAGAAATACTTTGGGTTTCTTTCGATTTCATTTATGGCTTTTAGTTCTTCCCGCAATTCCTGACTCCTAAAGGATTCTTTTAGCTTAAGTTCGATGCTTGCTATTTCTCTGACCAGTGTCTCCCTACGCATTTCAGATATATTGACCTCTTTTAGCCGCTCTGTTATTCTTTTCCGTCGCCTGTAAAGGGAGCGCCTGTCTCTTTCTATTTTACATCTACTCCTCCTTTTTCTTAGAGGAATAAGCCTTGTGCATATATCGAGTGCCACCGAGTTAATCTGTTCTAGGCATAAGTTGGGGTCTGTGTTGCTTAGTATATCTTCCCAGCTTATATCGGTTAGGACTTGGTTTACTTGGTCCCACTTTATGTTTTTGTTATTGAAGTTGAATTTGGTGAATGCTCCCTCGTGACTAGTCTCATTATGTCGGTGTGGGACTCCACGCATACATGTCTGAACCTCAATTATGTTGTGATCTGAGTATATTGTTTTTGATATGGTGAGAGTTCTTATCAGATCATCATTGTTAGTGAAGATGAGGTCTAGTGTATTCTCCAGTCTAGTAGGCTCTATTATTTGCTGGTTTAAATTGAATTTTGTGCAGAGATTTAAAAGCTCGTGTGAGTGTGAGTTTTCATCAGAGCTGCCTCCTGGTGTTATTATTGCAACAATATTATTTGCTATATTCCTCCATTTTAGGTGCCTTAAGTTGAAATCCCCCAGGAGCAAGATGTTGGGTGCAGGAGCTGGAAGATTTTCCAGACAGTGATCAATTTTTAACAGCTGTTCCTGGAATTGCTGGGATGTTGCATCCGGAGGCTTGTAGACTACCACAATGACTAGGTTTTGGTTCTCGACCTTTACTGCTAAAACTTCCACTACATCATTTGAGGCATTAAGCAGTTCTGTGCAAACAAGTGACTCTGCAATGTACAGGCCAACCCCCCCCCTTTTGCCTGTTCACTCTGTCACATCTGTATAGGTTGTAACCTGGGATCCGTATTTCGTTGTCCAAGTGATCCTTTATGTGGGTCTCAGTGAAAGCCGCGAACATTGCCTTTGCCTCTGCAAGCAGTCCACGGATGAAAGGTATTTTGTTGTTTGTTGCTGGCTTTAGACCCTGTATATTTGCAAAGAAGAATGTTATCGGACTGGTGGTATTGTTGGTACTGGGGGGGGATTTTTTTTCCGGGATTAGTATCTGTATCTGTTGGTTTGGAGTGGAGGCCATCGACTGTGGTTCCACTCCAGGAATGACTGGATTTGGTGTACGATTTCTGCCATTTCCTGCCAGTTTTTTTCCTTCCTGGCACTAAAAAACCTCTCCCTCTTGAGTGGCTGTGGCTACCCAGGTTTTCCCATGGCCTGGATGTTTTGTATCTTTTTGTCCCCTTTAGATGGTATGCCTGGCAATTTAAGTTATAGCACAGTCTTTCCTGTACTGAAGAGGTACACAGTTCAGGGTGAAAAAGCTTACAGGAAGGGAGTTTGCATTTTCCTGTTGTCATATGGGCATGGCATTTTCTAGGGTGGTCATAGTTGCACGTCCCATCTGTTTTTCCAGATTTCCCATGCCAGCAGATACCAAGTGCATAGTATGTGCAGAGGCTTGGTTTCCGTTTGCCATGGGTTTCTGTGACTGTATTCCCTGTTGGTGCATGTTTCCCTGTCTTACTTCTATCCTCCCTAGCACCAACAATGGAGCTCCCACCAGTTGTTTTTGGTAATATATCCTCACTATTGCTAGTGGAGTCCTCTTGTTTGCTATTTCCTGCGGTATTTCTAGTTTGCAATATTGGTTTTATCTTATCTTTGACTACACTTGTTTCCCTACTATGGCTCCTGTCCCCTATGAGGTCATTTATATGTATTCCTTTCTGCGTATAATTCCCGACTACCTGGACAAAATCTCCAGCTTCACCATTACTATCTCCCAGGACAGCATCTCCAGCTTCACCATTACTGTATCCCAGGACAGCACCTCCAGCTTCACCATTACTGTCTCCCAGGACAGCACCTCCAGCTTCACCATTACTGTCTCCCAGGACAGCACTATCAGCCCCACATTTACTGACTACCAGGACTTCATCTCCAGCCTTACAGTTTCTGACTACATGGCCAGTATCAAGGGCAGTACCATTCAGCCTAGACTTTTTATGTTCCCATCTGTTGTAGAAAGCTTCCAGGTTTTCTATGAAAGCAGCTTTGATGTTGTCCTCTTTTAATACCCTTGTGATTTTAGTCCACAGATTTATCTCATTTGGGCATACCCAAAAACATTTCCCTGTTTTAATACTGCTTGTAGCTAGTTCTTGGATATCTGCACAAGGGGCGTGACACCAATTTCCACAAAAATGACAATTTATCCATGTGGAAGCCCGTTTGTTTGACTGACCACAGACTACACACAGCTTCATACTGATTTGAATGGTTGATTTACTGCAATTCTACTAGCAACCTCTTGAATATTCTATTAATAACCTCCTTAAATGAAGCTCTAGCTATTTGTATTTCTGTTTCTAACTGTTTTTGTATATTGGACAGCTTACCGTGCACGTTCCTGATATATATTTAATAATAAACCCTAACTAGTCATAAGTTGGCCTATGATACTCCAATATAGACACTTTGTATTGTGCCAAAACAAAAGCATTCACATTGCTAAACTCACAAATTATGATGTAGTCACTTAGCCTTAATACCATAATCTGTAAGGATTTAATGTGTAAGAGGCCTGAGCTTGCTACCATCTGCAGCTCATAAGACTGCCATCCCCACGAGCCCCTTTGAGGCGGGGTAGATGGCAGACCAGAGGTCTAGCTTCTCCCTACGAGCCCCGTGAGGGCGGGGAATGTGGCTAGGCCTGGGGACACTTGGTCCCAAAGATGAGGAGGTACTGTACCTCCTCCCATGGGAGACTTAAGTCTCGAGACACTCCCCAGATAGGGAGCCAAGGCCGGGTCACCACTACTTGGAAAAGACCCGGGCCAGGAGAATACCGGCGAATAAAAAAAAAAAAAAAAAAAGGATTTAATGTTAAGAATTAATCTAAGTCTGCCCGAAATGCCTAGCCATGCTAGGTGTCCTAGTGGCCCCCTCTGTAATTAGTATTTTATAACATGTGAACCCCACATTGTAACCCTTATAGTTCAGTACATCCACACTTACTACTGTGCAATCTATATCTACAGGGCCTTATACTCTAATATCAACCTTGACCTAAAACGCTTTCTTGATAGTTGTGACAGAACCCACAGGCATAACACCAGACACAAACATCTCTACGACATTCCCCGTGTCCGACTAAACCTTTACAAAAATTCAATGTATGTCAAAGGCCCTAAAATCTGGAATACCCTACCAGAGAACTCTAGAACTGCAGACACATTCATCACCTTCAAAACTACCATTAGAAAACATCTTATCTCCCTGATACACCCCGTCAACTAACTACACGAATACCACCTGGTGGTTCACACTTACACTCGCTCACTCATTTGACCATAAACAGAAATATTAATCTCAGTCTTAAAATAATGAATCATGTGATACTCCAATACTGAAACTATGTACTGTGCCAAAACAAAAGCATTCACATTGCTAAACTCACAAACTAGTATTTAGTCACTTAGCCATAAGACCAACTTACCTCATAATTTGTAATATTTTACAATTAAGAATAAAACTAAGTCTGCCCGAAATGCCTAGCCATGCTAAGCGTTCTAGTGGTACACTCTGTAATCACAATTTTACTACATGTAAACCAAACAATAACCAAATTTCTGTAAACTCAGCATTGTAATCCTTATAGAGAATAAACTTTGAATTTGAATTTGAATTTGAATAAACTTGAATTAAATTGAATTGAAAAAAAATACAATAATTATCCCTCTGCCCATACCCTTCTTACCTGGTGTTCTATGATAGTCTTAGGATAAGAGAAAATGAAGTATTTGTAAGGTTAACTGTAGTAGATCACTTCTTTCACACGGAAACACTGAAAAAAAATCGATTTCTTGAAAAAAAAAAAATTAACGAGTGATGAGGAACGCCCAGGTTTTCGTTGAATATCTTGAATGTAAGTTATTGACTTATTTCATGAACCCCATCATTTATTATTGAATTAAATGAAATGATTTTCACAGGAACAATAAAACACTGATTGTTCAATAAGTCAGATAAGAGAAATTGGAAATATTCCAAATATTTCGGGATTTGTGTGGGAGTAAAGGGCAAGATATTTTGCATAATGTCAAAAACTTAGCAACTTTATTTTTTTTAGAATAAAGATAAGATATTTACAGAGATTTCCCTTTAATATAAATTAATATTAAATTAATATCTTTATTTTCTACAAGTACATGTACAAGGTATACAGACCACAGCTGACATCAATGACATACTACTATATAGAAACTCACTTTTATGCTGAGCATTTCCCGCAAATTAGGTCACTTTTGCCCCAGGATGCGACCCACACCAGTCAACTAACACTAAGGAACCCATTTTCAACTGATAAGATTAGGGGGGCTCCTTGCCATGGTAAAGAGGCTATTGGTCTGAGGAACTGAACCTTTTGGTCTTCTTCCTCTGACCGAACCTAATTAGCCCCCCCCCCGATCCTTCCTTTCCTATCCTATCCCCCCTTTTTCCCCCTTCCCCCATCCCTACCTTTGCCTTTTCCCCATCCCGTTTGTAGCCTCTGGGGTCCTTCCTTCTGGCATTACAGTTTCTATGTAGGGGGAAATGTGATGGGTTCTTCTTGCTCCGTGAAGTTCCTCGGGTGTAGTGCAGTTTGCCATGGAATCTGGATTCCCGGATTTCTGAGAAGTGGGTGGGATGTCCTGCAGGTAATGGGTGTATCTCCAGAGGCTGCCTGTCAGTTCTGGGAGGTGGCAGCCGAAGGAGGTATGCTTTGTGGTGAGTTTCCATTGGCCCTCTCTTTTGTCTGCCGAGGTGGCTTGGTAGATGTGAGGTTTCTATACTGGAGCGCTGGTTTACTGGCGTTATGGGTAGGGTATGGCATACCGCATCTGCACTACTTGTGGTCTCGAGGTCCTCTCCGATGAGAGGAGGAACTTACGACCCTTTCATGCCTTCTAATGACTGTCCCTCCACTGTCCCTCTTTTTTTTCTTTTTCTTTTCTTTCCTTATTTTTTTTTGTTATAAATAATAATAAGAAAGAAGTCCTGTCATCATGGAGTCTTCGTTCTGTGATAACCCTCCCCCTCCCAGGCCCCCTTCTGTTACCATATCCTGTTCTGACTTGGCTTCGTTATTGGACCCTTCTCTAAACTCCCCATGCCCTGTACATTCTGCTGGTGACACTTCGTCACCTGCTATAGGTGCTGGGGCTCCACCTATTTCTGTTAGTACTTCTGCCTTTTGCATACCTCTGTGTCCAGCTTCCCTGAGTACAGCGCAATGGTTTTCAGATTGCCCTCCTTCCTCGGGTGGGGCCGCCCATGGTGCTGCACCTAAACATTCCAAACCATTTATTGACGATGGTTCTTTAATGTCTATTCATTCTACCCAAAAATGACCTACATGACACCTACTTCCTTTACGCACTATATTTACGAGTATGGGGTAGACTAAATTCTTTTCCCTACAACCGACATCTCCAACTGATTATCTTTCTGACCATAGTATTGGTAAAGTTCTTTTACGACATCGTTACAATTCAGAATGCAGAACAAGCTCATGCTCTTCTCCATATTACTTCCATAGATAACATTCCAGTCACAGTTCACAAAACGCTACTCTCAGTTCTTGCAGTGGTATAATGGTTTTTACCACGTACCACTGTACAGGATGATTTTCTGTCTTGCTGTGATGATATCTTGGAACAATTAGCCCTTCAGGACCTTCCTGTTCTCAAAGTGGATACATGTGTCCTGCCCGCTCATGGGCAGAGGTGCTTTCCCAATAACATTTCCCGCCTAACCTTTGACAGTCATGAACTTCCATCCTCTGTTTATATCACGGGAAATCGCCTAGAGGTCCGTAAAGTGGTCCCTACTCCCAAATGTATCGGTATGATCTGCAGTGACACTGTGATGTAGTTCAGCTGGGCTCGTGAGGTCTCTGTATTTTATAGTTATCTGTTTACAATAATGTCTTATCACTGATTTCATCATTGCTTAGTTAATCTTAAGTTAATTTTAAGCCAGCCCATAATGCTATGCATATAAGTGGCTTTGGCATGCTGCTCTTACCTGTATTTTTTGTACCTCTGTTTGTATGCTAAAATTTCTAAATAAATAAATAAATAAATAAATTATATGGTCACCTTGCCTTGGCAAATGTCTGTCAGAGCCACGCCTTTTTGGCTTAAGACTGAGGTCTTTTGTTCTGGACGGCGTCAGACCTCGGCGTCAGATCAACACCACATGTGCACACCTCATTGTGGAGGGTGCTGGACCACCATATAAGCCCAAGAAACAGCTGAGCAGAGGAGATTTGTGTGGAGCTCTGGCCTGGGTGCAGAGCTTTGAGCAGAGAGACTTTGAGCGGAGCTGCTGCTGGGGTGCAGGGCTCAGGAGAAGGCTGCTGAAGTCTCTGGAGGAGACTGTTGGAAACATTGGGCAGAGTACTGGCTTCGAGCAGTACTCGTGCTGTGTAGGTCTTGGGACCTGTAGCTTAGTTCCTGTGATGAACTGTCCTCTGAGCCATATTGTAAGTTACATTCATTTTTGTCAAGTTGATTGTATTCCCTATCTCACTGCTTATATGTACCATTCCATTTATCTAAACACAATAATGTTTTCCTGTTCCCAAATATATTATTGTACAAAGACTTAATAATAAACTGTGTTTGAGTAGAATAGTAATATTCACTGTCCCCATTATTTGCTCTTTTATTCATTAGTTTATTTCATGTATGAAGACGGTTAATAGTGTGGTGGGTAGAGTAATGAGAGGTGAAGTTGTAGTCACCAGTGACCTCACATTACCGACCTCCGCACTCATCTCTCCTACCTACCTCCGCCGCGCGTCACCTATCGCTCACCCCTCCTGCCTGTCCCCTGCCTACAAACTCCCTCCATTTACTCACAAATTCTCCAATTGCCCCAATACGTTCCAATAATCCCCTACATGACAATGCAGATCATACCGATGCATCTTGCAGTCTTTCCCCACTTGTCTCAATTGCAATGAACCTCATTCTTCTTTTTCCCACCATTGTCAGGTCTATCAGAATGAACGTGAAATCCATTGTCTTAGGGAGAGCGACGGCCTTACTTATGCTATAGCTGTCTCTCAGCTCCACCTGCAGGGGAATCTTCCTCATATCCCTTATTTATGAGTAGCTAGGAGACCCACAACCTTGGCAGTCCCTCCACCTACTAGCTCCTTCAATGCTGTGTCTTCTGGGGTCACCTCCATCTCTAATTCTTTTGCAGTTTTAACCTCTGAAACCACCACCTCCTTACCTAATTCTACATCTATTTCTCACCCACTAGTTTCTCAGTCTGCAAGGCCTTGCATGCCTGCATCTTCTTCACGCCTATCGCCTGCGAAGCTGAACCTGGCTCATAAACCTAAGTCTCTTTGCATTCTTCCAGTACTTACAATTCCTCAACAATTTTCCTTTTCGGTCTCAGTACCTCGTTCTAATCCCCTTTCTAACTCCCACACGGAGGTAGAGGTTCACCCTCCCCCGCCGTATAGTCCCTTATTCTCCTTCCCCCCCCCCCCAGCCTTCTTCCCCAGTTCCCTTCCAATCTCCTTCCTTTCCTGCTCCACTGCAGGACTCTTCTGCCCCCGCCAGTGCATTTCTCCAGGTTCATACTCCTCTTCCCTCTCAGACCTGTTTGGTTCCCTCCATAGTCTACCCGATCTCTATTTCCTCTACCTCACCTGTCTCTGAAATCATGGTATCTGCATCTTCCTTATCTGCTGATAAACTTGACTCTGTCTCCAACTATACTGCAGAGACGAAACCCTTGATGGACGCTGATGCTCCTCCTTCTAGCCCTTCTTATTTTTCGCGACCTTTTCACAGTCTTTTGCTTCACAACATTCTGATTCCTCCTTGCTTACACACTTACCGTTGTGTCCACACATTGTTTTCACTGACCCTAATAGCCCATAGATTTTATCATTTCTTATTGTTGACATACCTATCTTTGTACATAATTACTTATTTACAATGGAATATTCGTGACCTCATGAGTAATCAGGGAGAGCTCCAGGTGTTGCTCTCCCAGTTTTCACCAGTGTGTGTTAGGTTACAAGAGCCCAGAATTCGTTCAGCTGTTATTCGTCCCAATTTGGGCTATGTGCTGTTGCATCTTCTGATCCTTTTCCTGATGAATCACATGATAGCGTGCTTCTTGTGCACGTTGGTATACTGTTTCAACAGGTCTTTGTTCGTTCTCTGCTGCATTATACTACAGCCCGTATTTATTTGCACTGATGGCATATAGTTTGCTCTCTATATCTCTCCCCTTCCCATGCATTCTGTATCTCGGATATTGCGTTCTTGATCTCTTCTCTACCATCGCCCATCTTGTTATTAGGTGATTTTAATGCTCACCATCATCTTTGGGGAAGGTCCCACTGTGACTCTCGTGGTAATCAGTTGGAGACTTTTCTCATTTCTCATCCTCTTCATGTTTTAAGTACGGGTGCTCCCACCCATTTTGACACTTGCACTCAGTCTCTCTCTTGCATTGATCTTTCTATCTTCTCCTCGTCAATTGCACTTGATTACGCTTAGTCTGTTCTCCCGGATTTGCACGACAGTGATCACTTTCCTATTCTTCTTACTTTTATTGTGTATTCCTGTCCACCTCGTAGCCCTCGTTGGCAATTTGGATGAGCAACTTGGAACTTGTACTCTCATCTTACCGTTTTGTGTGAGGACCCTTCTTCCTTCTCTATTGATTAACTGGTGCACCAGTTTTCGACCTTAGTTTGGACTGCAGCATCACGTTCTATTCCTCAAATCACAGGCAGACATTCTCAGACTTGTGTGCCTTGGTGGTCTCCTGCGTGTGCCCGTGTGTTGCGTTCGAAATACACTGTATGTGCCGTTATCGGTATAATTGGATCTCAGATCGTCTCTTGGATTTTAAGCAGGCAAGGGTAGTCGCTCGCTGCATCATATGCGATGCTAAACGCACTTGTTGGCAAGGCTGTCCAGTGCCTTCTTGAAGACAGCCAAGGGACTATTGATAATCCCCCGGACACTTATTGTGTTGTCTCTCAGTGTAATCGTGACACCCCTGCTTTTCATCGGGGAAATGTTGTATCTCCTGCCAAGTCTTTTGCTTTCATAGGGTGTGATTTTCGTGTGCAGGTTTGGTACCAATCCCTCCAGGATCTTCCAAGTGTATATTATCATATATCTGTCTCGCCTGCATTCGAGGGAATACAGATCAAGGATCTTTAACCGTTTACCTGGAGTTTACCTGGAGAGAGTTCCGGGGGTCAACACCCCCGCGGCTCGGTTTGTGACCAGGCCTCCTGGTGGATTAGAGCTTGATCAACCAGGCTGTTACTGCTGGCTGCACGCAAACCAACGTACGAGCCACAGCCCGGCTGGTAAGGAACCGACTTTAGGTGCTTGTCCAGTGCCAGCTTGAAGACTGCCAGGGGTCTGTTGGTAATCCCCCTTATGTATGCTGGGAGGCAGTTGAACAGTCTCGGGCCCCTGACACTTATTGTATGATTTCTTAACGTGCTAGTGACACCCCTTCTTTTCATTAGGGGGATGTTGCATCGTCTGCCAAGTCTTTTGCTTTCGTAGTGAGTGATTTTCGTGTGCAAGTTCGGTACTTGTCCCTCTAGGATTTTCCAGGTGTATATAATCATGTATCTCTCCCGCCTGCATTCCAGGGAATACAGGTTCAGGAACCTCAAGCGCTCCCAGTAATTGAGGTGTTTTATCTCCGTTATGCACGCCATGAAGGTTCTCTGCACATTTTCTAGGTCAGCAATTTCACCTGCCTTGAAAGGTGCTGTTAGTGTGCAGCAATATTCCAGCCTAGATAGAACAAGTGACCTGAAGAGTGTCATCATGGGCTTGGCATCCCTAGTTTTGAAGGTTCTCATTATCCATCCTGTCATTTTTCTAGCAGATGCGATTGATACAATGTTATGGTCCTTGAAGGTGAGATCCTCCGACATGATCACTCCCAGGTCTTCGACGTTGGTGTTTCGCTCTATTTTGAGGCCAGAATTTGTTTTGTACTCTGATGAAGATTTAATTTCCTCGTGTTTACCATATCTGAGTAATTGAAATTTCTCATCGTTGAACTTCATATTGTTTTCTGCAGCCCACTGAAAGATTTGGTTGATGTCCGCCTGGAGTCTTGCAGTGTCTGCAATGGAAGACACTGTCATGCAGATTCGGGTGTCATCTGCAAAGGAAGACACGGTGCTGTGGCTGACATCCTTGTCTATGTCGGATATGAGGATGAGGAACAAGATGGGAGCGAGTGCTGTGCCTTGTGGAACAGAGCTTTTCACCGTAGCTGCCTCAGACTTTACTCTCTTGACTACTACTCTCTGTGTTCTGTTAGTGAGGAAATTATAGATCCATCGACCGACTTTTCCTGTTAATCCTTTAGCACGCATTTTGTGCACTATTACGCCATGGTCACACTTGTCGAAGACTTTTGCAAAGTCTGTATATATTACATCTGCATTCTTTTTGTCTTCTAGTGCATTTAGGACCTTGTCGTAGTGATCCAATAGTTGAGACAGACAGGAGCGACCTGTTCTAAACCCATGTTGCCCTGGGTTGTGTAACTGATGGGTTTCTAGATGGGTGGTGATCTTGCTTCTTAGGACCCTTTCAAAGATTTTTATGATGTGGGATGTTAGTGCTATCGGTCTGTAGTTCTTTGCTGTTGCTTTACTGCCCCCTTTGTGGAGTGGGGCTATGTCTGTTGTTTTTAGTAACTGTGGGACGACCCCCATGTCCATGCTCCCTCTCCATAGGATGGTAAAGGCTCGTGATAGGGGCTTCTTGCAGTTCTTGATGAACACGGAGTTCCATGAGTCTGGCCCTGGGGCAGAGTGCATGGGCATGTCATTTATCGCCTGTTCGAAGTCATTTGGCGTCAGGATAACATCGGATAGGCTTGTGTTAACCAAATTCTGTGGCTCTCTCATAAAAAATTCATTTTGATCTTCGACTCTCAGTCTGGTTAGCGGCTTGCTAAAAACTGAGTCATATTGGGACTTGAGTAGCTCACTCATTTCCTTGCTGTCATCTGTGTAGGACCCATCTTGTTTAAGTAGGGGCCCAATACTGGACGTTGTTCTCGACTTTGATTTGGCATAGGAGAAGAAATACTTTGGGTTTCTTTCGATTTCATTTATGGCTTTTAGTTCTTCCCGCGATTCCTGACTCCTATAAGATTCCTTTAGCTTAAGTTCGATGTTTGCTTTTTCTCTGACCAGTGTCTCCCTACGCATTTCAGATATATTGACCTCTTTTAGCCGCTCTGTTATTCTTTTCCGTCGCCTGTAAAGGGAGCGCCTGTCTCTTTCTATTTTATATCTACTCCTCCGTTTTCTTAGAGGAATAAGCCTTGTGCATACATCGAGTGCCACCAAGTTAATCTGTTCTAGACATAAGTTGGGGTCTGTGTTGCTTAGTCTATCTTCCCAGCTTATATCAGTTAGGACTTGGTTTACTTGGTCCCACTTTATGTTTTTGTTATTGAAGTTGAATTTGGTGAATGCTCCCTCGTGACTAATCTCATTATGTCGGTCTGGGGTTCCACACATACATGTCTGAACCTCAATTATGTTGTGATCTGAGTATATTGTTTTTGATACGGTGACATTTCTTATCAGATCATCATTGTTAGTGAAGATGAGGTCTAGTGTATTCTCCAGTCTAGTAGGCTCTATTATTTGCTGGTTTAAATTGAATTTTGTGCAGAGATTTAAAAGCTCGTGTGAGTGTGAGTTTTCATCAGAGCTGCCTCCTGGTGTTATTACTGCAACAATATTATTTGCTATATTCCTCCATTTTAGGTGCCTTAAGTTGAAATTCCCCAGGAGCAAGATGTTGGGTGCAGGAGCTGGAAGATTTTCCAGACAGTGGTCAATTTTTAACAGCTGTTCCTGGAATTGCTGGGATGTTGCATCCGGAGGCTTGTAGACTACCACAATGACTAGGTTTTGGTTCTCGATCTTTACTGCTTGTGAGGGAAAAGTTCAATAAATAGGAGTAGCGAGGGAATATATAGTAACAATAGTTTCATTGCTGGCTACTTGTTAAGGTAGGGTAAGTCAAGCTCCCGCTATTCCCGCCTTATTTTCCTCCTCCCCGAAAGTGATAGTTTGCTTGCTGGTTACTTGTTAAGGTAGGGTAAGTCCAGCTCCCGCTATTCCCGCCTTTTCTCCCCCACCCGTAAAGTGATAGTTTGATTGCCGGCTGCTTGTTAACATAGGGTCAGTCTAGCTCCCACTATCCCTTCCCCTTCCTCTCCCCCCCCGAAAGGTGACGTGTGGGGCTCTGGTCAAACAGTAAATCACTCGACTCACAGCTCCCAACACTACTCTTGGATGACAGAGAGGGTCACCTGTCAATCAACGAGACGAACTGAAGGAGACGGACTAACGTCCTGGAGACGTCCCATATTGGATTTACTTGCCTGTGCACTTGTATGAAGAATCAGGACATAACCCCTCATCATTACAGCAGTCAAGAACCTGATCTCCTGTCATCGGGAAAGATTACATACAGCCACTAGAACGAGCCAGTGGGTTGTAACCAACACCTGCGACCCCCCTCCCCATCATCAGCAACGGCTACGATTTCAACAACACAGTGTCACCAACACCAGACGCCCAAGTTTTAAATTAGCGTTGAATTCAGTTATTTATATTTTTCATTTTTCATTTTCTTTAATGTAGGAGTAATATTTCATATTTAAGTGTTTTATATTTTATATGTCCTATATAATAAAGTGTTTATGTTTGTCTGTTATTATTTCTTTTTCTATTCATTAATTTTCCTGAGGAGGAGCCAGCTTTGGTAATACTGTCTGAAGTTGTTACAGAGCTGAGTAAGCCTTCACACTGCTAAAACTTCCACTACATCATTTGAGGCATTTAGCAGTTCTGTGCAAACAAGTGACTCTGCAATGTACAGGCCAACCCCCCCCCCTTTTGCCTGTTCACTCTGTCACATCTGTATAGGTTGTAACCTGGGATCCATATTTCGTTGTCCAAGTGATCCTTTATGTGGGTCTCAGTGAAAGCCGCGAACATTGCCTTTGCCTCTGCAAGCAGTCCACGGATGAAAGGTATTTTGTTGTTTGTTGCTGGCTTTAGACCCTGTATATTTGCAAAGAAGAATGTCATCGGACTGGTGGTATTGTTGGTACTGGGGGGGGGATTTTTTCCGGCATTAGTATCTGTATCTGTTTGTGTGGAGTGGAGGCCATCGACTGTGGTTCCACTCCAGGAATGACTGGATATGGTGTACGATTTCTGCCATTTCCTGCCAGTTTTTTTTCCTTCCTGGCACTAGAAAACCTCTCCCTCTTGAGTGGCTGTGGCTACCCAGGTTTTCCCATGGCCTGGATGTTTTGTATCTTTTTGTCCCCTTTAGATGGTGTGCCTGGCAATTTAAGTTATAGCATAGTCTTTCCTGTACTGAAGAGGTAC
Organism: Cherax quadricarinatus; assembly: GCF_038502225.1. Classification (NCBI taxonomy): domain Eukaryota; kingdom Metazoa; phylum Arthropoda; class Malacostraca; order Decapoda; family Parastacidae; genus Cherax; species Cherax quadricarinatus. The sequence goes on from NC_091353.1 coordinate 21,319,099, forward strand.
ACATTTCAGGGTGAAAAAGCTTACAGGAAGGGAGTTTGCATTTTCCTGTTGTCATATGGGCACGGCATTTTCTAGGGTGGTCATAGTTGCACGTCCCATCTGTTTTTCCAGATTTCCCATGTCTGCAGATACCAAGTGCATAGTATGTGCACAGGCTTGGTTTCCATTTGCCTTGGGTTTCTGTGACTGTATTCCCTGTTGGTGCATGTTTACCTGTCTTATTCCTATCCTCCCTAGCACCAACAATGGAGCTCCCACCAGTTGTTTTTGGTAATATATCCTCACTATTGCAAGTGGAGTCCTCTTGTTTGCTATTTCCTGTGGTATTTCTAGTTTGTAATATTGGTTTTATCTTATCTTTGACTACACTTGTTTCCCCACTACGGCTCCTGTCCCCTATGAGGTCATTTATATGCATTCCTTCCTGCGTATAATTCCTGACTACCTGAACAAAATCTCCAGCTTCACCATTACTGTCTCCCAGGACAGCATCTCCAGCTTCACCATTACTGTCTCCCAGGACAGCACTATCAGCCCCACATTTACTGACTACCAGGACATCACCTCCAGCCTTACAGTTTCTGACTACATGGCCAGTATCAAGGGCAGTACCATTCAGCCCAGACTTTTTATGTTCCCATCTGTTGTAGAAAGCTTCCAGGTTTTCTATGAAAGCAGCTTTGATGTTATCCTCTTTTAATACCCTTGTGATTTTAGTCCACAGATTTATCTCATTTGGGCATACCCAAAAACACTTCCCTGTTTTAATTCTGCTTGTAGCTAGTTCTTGGATATCTGACACAAATTTCCACAAAAATGACAATTTATCCATGTGGAAGCCCGTTTGTTTGATTGATTGCAGACTACACAGAGCTTCATAATGATTTGAATGGTTGATTTACTGTAATTCTACTAGCAACCTCTTGAATACTCTATTAATAACCTCCTTAAATGAAGCTCTAGCTATTTGTATTTCTATTTCTAACTGTACTTGTATATTAGGACAGCTTACCGGAGTACGCTCCTGTTTTATATTTATTGTTTGTGTTTGATAAGGGCGCCTACAACCCCATCTGTTTACAGTCTGCTTTATTGTCCAACGAATCCGTTTGAAACCGGTCAAGGGTTCGGACCAGTCGAGGGTTCGACCAGTCAAGGGTTCGGAGCCAGTCTGATCTGATCAGTGGGTCACTTATTTAAAACATACTGGTCGGTGATTTGGGCTAACACATGAAGGATCTACTGGAAATTATCTACCCGAGTAATATGTGATTTGATTGATACAAAAGTATAACTTGCGTGTTGAAGAACCGGTGATTGCTGGCAGCTCCTACAATGACGAACGGTCGAGCCTCAACCCTTGTTTATCAATCACTGTATCTAGCTTTTCTAGGTTTTTTCCATTCACAGTAGTTTAGGTGCCTTTTCGTACTTATGTGTGCCATGAAAGTGATTTGTACAGTCTCCAGGTCTGCAATGTCGCCAGCCTTGAAGGGGGCCGTTAGTGTACAGCAGCATTCCAGCCCAGAGAGCACAAGCGATTTGAAGAGAATCATCATGGGCTTGGCATCCCTAGTTTTGAAGGTTCTCATTATCCATCCTATCATTATCCTAGTGGATGAGGTAGATACATTGTTGTGGTCTTTGAAGGCGAGATCCTCTGACATTATCACTCCCAGGTCCTTCACATTATTTTTCTGCTCTATTGTATGGTTAGAATTTGATGTATACCCTGACACATTTTTAATTTCTTCAAGTTTTCCATACCTGAGTAGTTGAAATTTCTCCTTGTTGACCTTCATATTGTTTTGAGTGGCTCATTCGAAGATTTGGTTGATGTCCGCTTGGAGTCTCGCAGTGTCCTCGATGGAGGTCACTGCCATGGTAATACAGGTGTCATCTGCAAAGGAAGACATGGAGCTATGGCTTACATCTCTGTCTATGTCAGAAATGAGGATGAGGAATAGAATGGGAGTGAGTACTGTGATTTGTGGAGCAGGTTTTTACCGTGGTTGCCTGTGACTTTACTCTGTTTACTATTACTCTTTGTGTTCTATATGTCAGAAAGTTGTAGATCCATCTACCAACTTTTTCTGTTATTCCTTCATCACACATTTTGTGTGCTGTTACACCATGATCACATTTGTCGAAAGCTTTTACAAAGTCTGTGTATACTACATCAGTATTTTGTTTATCCTCTACAGCATCCAGGACCTTGTCATAGTGGTCCAGTAGCTGGGACAGGCAGGAGCAACCTGCTCTAAACCCGTGTTGCCCTGGGTTGTGTAACTGATGTGTATCTATGTGGTTGTCTATCTTGCTTCTTAGAACCCTCTCAAAGATTTTTATGATATGGGATGTTAGTGCTATCAGTCTGTAGTTCTTTGCAATTGCTTTACTGCCACCTTTGTGGAGTGGGGCTATGTCTGTTGTTTTTAGTGTGTGGGATGACCCCTGTGTCCATGCTCCCTCTCCATAAAATGCTGAAGGCACACGATAAGGGCTTCTTGCAATTCTTGATGAATGCGGAGTTCCACGAGTCTGGGCCTGGGGCAGAGTGCATGGGCATGTCATTAATTGCCTCTTCAAAGTCTTGTGGAGTTAGAATAATATCCAAGATTTCTGAGATGACCATATTTTGGATTTCGCTCATAAAGAATTCATTTGGATTGTTGACCCTTAGCCTGGGCAGTTTCTCGCTGAACACTGAGTCATATTGAAACTTTAGTATCTCACTCATATCTTGGCTGTTGTCTGTGTACGTCCCATCCTACCTAAGCAGGGGCCCAGTACTGGAGGCTGTTTTTCCCTTAGATTTGGCATGAGAGAAGAAGTATTTTTTTTTTCAATTTCCTTTATGGCTTTTAGCTCTTCCTGTGATTCTTGTCCCCTGCAAGATTCCTTCAGCTTAAGTTCGATATTTGCAATTTCATTGACTAGTGCCTCCCTTCTTAATTCAGGTATATTGGCCCCACTCAGCAACTCTGTGACTCTTCGCCTTTGTCTGTATAGGGAACGACTCTCTCTTTCTAGTTTACATCTTCTCTTTCTGTTTCTTAATGGAATGTGTCTTGAGCAGATCTCAAGAACCACAGAATTCATTTTTTCAAGGATCTGTGTTGTTTAAGATATCTTCCCAGCTTGTTGTATTTAGGACATGGTTTACTTGATCCCATTGTATGTTTTTGTTATTGAAATTGAATTTTGTGAAGAGACCTTCATGACTGCTCACATTTTGCTGGTCCAGAGCCCTGTGCATACATGTCTGTACTTCTATTATGTTGTGATCTGAGTGTATTGTCTTTGATACAGTTATATTACGTATCAAATCGTCATTGTTAGTGAAAATGAGGTCCAGCGTATTTTCTAGTCTTGTAGGCTCTCCTATTTGCTGGTATATCTGGGTCCAGGGACTGTACCTCAACATTACAGAGGTGCATAATGGGCCCAGGGACTGTACTCAACACAACGGTGGTACATAATGGGCCCAGGGACTGTGCCTCAGTATTACAGAGGTACATAATGGGCCTAGGGATTGTACCTCAACATTACAGAGGTACATAGTGGATCCAGGGACTGTACCTCAACATTACAGAAGTACATAATGGGCCCAGGGGGGACTACACAGGTATGAGAAACTTCCTGCAGGAGGTTCAGTGGGACAAAGAAATGGTAGGAAAATCAGTAAACGAGATGATGGAATATGTGGCAACAAAGTGCAAGGAGGCAGAGGAAAGTTTTGTTCCCAAGGGAAACAGAAATAATAGGAAGACCAAAACGAGTCCTTGGTTTACCCGAAGGTGTAGGGAGGCAAAAACTAAGTGCAACAGAGAATGGAAAAGGTACAGGAGGCATAGGACCCAGGAAAACAAGGAGATTAGTAGAAGAGCCAGAAACGAGTATGCACAGATAAGGAGGGAGGCCCAGCGACAGTATGAAAACGACATAGCATCGAAAGTCAAATCTGACCCGAAACTGCTGTATAGCCACATTAGGAGGAAAACAACAGTCAAGGACCAGGTGATAAGGCTGAGGAAAGAAGGTGGAGAACTCACAAGAAACGATCAAGACGTATGTGAGGAGCTCAACACGAGATTTAAGGAAGTATTTACAGTAGAGTCAGGAAGGACTCTGGGGGGACAGACCAGATGGGGACACCAGCAAGGAATACACCAACAAGTGTTGGACGACATACATACAGATGAGGAGGAGGTGAAGAAACTGCTAAGGGACATCGATACCTCAAAGGCAATGGGACCGGACAACATCTCCCCGTGGGTCCTTAGAGAGGGAGCAGATATGTTGTGCATGCCACTTACCACAATCTTCAACACGTCCCTGGAAACTGGGCAACTACCTGAGGTATGGAAGACGGCAAATGTAGTTCCCATTTTTAAAAAAGGAGACAGAAAAGAGGCACTAAACTATAGACCTGTGTCATTGACGTGTATAGTATGCAAAATTATGGAGAAGATTATCAGGAGGAGAGTGGTGGAGCACCTGGAACGGAACAAGAGTATAAATGCCAACCAGCACGGATTCATGGAAGGCAAATCCTGTGTCACAAACCTTCTGGAGTTTTATGATAAAATAACAGAAGTAAAACACGATAGAGAGAGGGGTGGGTTGATTGCATCTTCTTGGACTGCAAGAAGGCCTTTGACACAGTTCCTCACAAGAGATTAGTGCAGAAGCTAGAGCATCAGGCGCATATAACAGGAAGGGCACTGCAATGGATCAGAGAATACCTGACAGGGAGACAACAACGAGTCATGGTACGTAATGATGTATCACAGTGGGCACCTGTGACGAGCGGGGTCCCACAGGGGTCGGTCCTAGGACCAGTGCTATTTTTGGTATATGTGAACGACATGATGGAAGGGTTAGACTCAGAAGTGTCCCTGTTTGCAGATGATGTGAAGTTAATGAGGAGAATTAAATCTGATGAGGACCAGGCAGGACTTCAAAGAGACCTGGACAGACTGGACACCTGGTCCAGCAAATGGCTTCTCGAATTTAATCCTGCCAAATGCAAAGTCATGAAGATAGGGGAAGGGCACAGAAGACCACAGACTGAGTATAGGCTAGGTGGCCAAAGACTGCAAACCTCATTCAAGTAGAAAGATCTTGGGGTGAGTATAACACCGAGCATGTCTCCGGAAGCACACATCAACCAGATAACTGCTGCAGCATATGGGCGCCTGGCAAACCTGAGAACAGCATTCCAATACCTTAGTAAGGAATCGTTCAAGACACTGTACACCGTGTATGTCAGGCCCATACTGGAGTATGCAGCACCTGTTTGGAACCCGCACTTGATAAAGCACGTCAAGAAACTAGAGAAAGTACAAAGGTTTGCGACAAGGTTAGTTCCAGAGCTAAGGGGAATGTCCTATGAAGAAAGATTAAGGGAAATCGGCCTGACGACACTGGAGGACAGGAGGGTCAGGGGAGACATGATAACGACATATAAAATACTGCGTGGAATAGACAAGGTGGACAAAGACAGGATGTTCCAGGGAGGGGACACAGAAACAAGAGGCCACAATTGGAAGTTGAAGACACAAATGAGTCAGAGAGATATTAGGAAGTATTTCTTCAGTCATAGAGCTGTAAGGCAGTGGAATAGCCTAGAAAATGACGTAGTGGAGGCAGGAACCATACACAGTTTTAAGACGAGGTTTGATAAAGCTCATGGAGCGGGGAGAGAGAGGGCCCAGTAGCAACCGGTGAAGAGGCGGGGCCAGGAGCTAAGACTCGACCCCTGCAACCACAAATAGGTGAGTACAAATAGGTGAGTACACACACAGTAGTGGAGGCAGGAACCATACACAGTTTTAAGACGAGGTTTGATAAAGCTCATGGAGTGGGGAGAGAGAGGGCCCAGTAGCAACCGGTAAAGAGGCGGGGCCAGGAGCTAAGACTCGACCCCTGCAACCACAAATAGGTGAGTAAATAGGTGAGTACACACGGACTCCAACCACGACATCCCCAAAGCAAGTGAACAATCTAAACCATACCCCCACATACTATTCCCTCTGTCCCCATCCCCCACACCACAAAACCCACCCCACACACTGTTCCCTCTGTCCCCACCCCTACATCACAAATCCCACCCCTACAGCAACCCCCAATGGGCATTCTGCCCCCACCCCCACCGCAACACCCGTAGGCCCCGGCCAGGGCACCCACTCCCCCAACCCCAATATTCTCCCAGGACCACAGTGTTAGAAAAGAAGTTGAAGGTTCGGTACACGAACGCAGATGAAATAACGAATAAATATGAGGAGTGACATGAAAGAATCAATGAGAAGTCCCCGACATCATAGCAGTCATAGAAACGAAATTCACTGAGACAATAACAGATGCAATCTTCCCACCGTGATATCAGATCCTGGGGAAAGATAAAAGGAGCAGAGGGGGGGGGGTTGTACTGCTCATTAAAAACCGATGGGGATTTGAGGAAATGGAAGGCATGGACATGATTGGAGAAAGGGATTGCACAGTAGGTACAGTTCAGTCTGGGAAATATAAGGTAGTCATTGCAGTGATGTATAACCCACAGAACTGCAGGAGGCCAACAGAGGAATATGAAGAGAGCAACAGAGCGATGGTGGACACAATAGCTGAGGTGGCAAGAAGAGCTCACTCGAGCAAAGCAAAGTTACTGGTTATGGGCGATTTCAACAACAAGGAGATCGACTGAGAAAACCTTGTGCCACATGGGGGTCCCAAAACATGGAGAGCCAAGATGATAGATGTGGTACTGGTAAACCTCATGCATCAACATGCTAGGGACACTACCAGAGAGAGAGAGAGAGAGGGGGGGAGGATGAACCAGCAAGACTGGATCTCGTGTTCACCCTGAACAGTTCAGACATTGAGGACATCACATATGAGAGGCCCCTTGGAGCTAGTTATCACATGGTTCTGAGCTTTGAATAATAGTAGAGCTACAAGTGGAGAGGGTAACAAGAGCTAAATGGTAAAAGTCAAACTATAAAAGGGGGGACTACAGAGGTATGAGGAACTTCCTGCAGGAGGTTCAGGGGACAGAGAATTGGTAGGAAAGACAGTAAACGAAATGATGCAATATGTAACAACAAAATGCAAGGAGGTAGAAGAAAGGTTAGTTCCCAAGGGTAACAGAACTAATGGGAGGACGAGAACGAGCCCTTGGTTTATCCATGGAGGTTCAGTGGGAGAAGGAATTGAGAGGAAAAATCATAAATGAAATGATGGACTACCTGACTACAAAATGTAAGGAAGCAGAGAAGAGGTTCATTCCCAAGGGCAACAGAAATAATGGGGTAACCAGAACAAGCCCTTGGTTCAGCCGAAGCTGTAGAGAGGCAAAAACTAAGTGTACTAGAGAATGGAAAAAGTACAGAAGGCAAAGGACCCAGGAAAATTGGGAGATTAGTTGAATAGCCAGAAACGAGTATGCACAGATAAGGAGGGAGGCCTAATGACAGTACGAAAACAACATAGCATTGAAAGTCAAGTCTGACCCAAAACTGCTGTATAACCACATTAGGAGGAAGACAACAGTCAAAGACCAAGTGATCAGGCTGAGGAAAGAAGGTAGGGAACTCACAAGAAACGATCAAGAGGTTTGTGAGGAGCTCAACACAAGATTTAAAGAAGTATTTACAGTGGAGACAGGAAAGACTCTGGGAAGACAGCACATAGGGGGACACCAACAAGGACTATAACAAGAAGTGTTTGATGACATACACACAACAAAGGAGGTGAAGAAGCTGCTAAATGACCTTGATACCTCAAAGGCGATGGGACTGGACAACATCTCCCCGTGGGTCCTTAGAGAAGGAGCAGAGATGCTGTATGTGCAACTAATCACAATCTTCAACACATCCCTCGAAACTGGGCAACTACCTGAGGTATGGAAGACGCAAATGTAGTCCCCATTTTTAAGAAAGGAGACAGAAACGAGGCACTAAACTATTGACCAGTGCCACTGACGTGTATAGTATGCAAAGTCGTGGAGAAGATTATCAGGAGGAGAGTTGTAAAGCACCTGGAATTGAACAAGATTATAACAAAAAACAGCATAGATTCATGGAAGGCAAATCCTGTGTCACAAACCTACTGGAGTTTTATAACAAGGTAACAGAACGAGAGAGAGGGGTGGATTGACTGCATTTTCTTGGACTGCAAGAAAGCCTTCGCCACAGTTCCCCACAGGATCTTAGTGCAGAAGCTAGAGGATCAGGCACGTATAACAGGAAGGGCACTGCAATGGATCAGAGAATACCTGACAGGGAGGCAACAGTGAGTCATGGTACGTGATGAAGGCATCACAGTGGGCGCCTGTGACGAGCGGGGTCCCACAGGGTTCAGTCCTGGGACCAGTGCTATTTTTGGTATATGTGAATGACATGACGGAAGGGATAGACACAGAAGTATCCCTGTTGGCAGACGATGTGAAGTTAAAGAGAAGAATCAAATCAGATGAGGATCAGGCAGGACTACAAAGTGACCTGGACAGGCTGGACATGTGGTCCAGCAACTGGCTAGTCGAATTTAACCCCGCCAAATGCAAAGTCATTAAGATCGGGGTAGGGCAAAGAAGACTGCAGACAGAGTATAGGCTAGGTGGCCAAAAATTGCAAACCTCGCACAAGGAAAGTTCTTAGGGTGAGTATAACACTGAGAATGTCCCCGGAAGCACACATCAACCAGATAACTGCTGCAGCATATGGGCACCTGGCAAACCTTAGAATAGTGTTCCAATACCTTAGTAAGGAATTGTTCAAGACACTGTACACCGTGTATATCAGGCCCATACTGGAGTATGCAGCACCAGTTTGGAACCCACACCTAGTCAAGCACATCAAGAAATTAGAGAAAGTGCAAAGGTTTGTAAAAAGGCTAGTTCCAGAGCAAAGGAGAATGTCGTACAAAGAAAGGTTAAGGGAAATCAGCCTGATGACACTGGAGGACAGAAGGATTAGGGTCTCAGTAGTATCAGTTACCAGCAGTATCAGTTATCGGTAGTATCAGTTACCAGTAGCATCAGTTACCAGTAGTATCAGTTACCAGTAGTGTCAGTAGTAATGACTCATACCAACCATTACTGATTCACTGCCTCCTTCATGAATCACTGACTGTTATATTACTGACTGTTACTGCTGACCTGGTATGATTTGTATGCCGCTCTCATGAGGGCAGTTCAAGTGGAGTCGTAAGAGAGGAGACAGGTCAGGCGTGGCATCCCCATATATTCCATCCAATATACGTACTGGAACATCCAACATGAGTGTTTATTTCCCAATCCATGTTTCGAACCCCCATTTGATAATTGGTGGCAGTATTGTGGCCACAGATATAGGGGTATTTAAGCAGATATCAGATCAAGCCGGGTCAGAGTGCCGCGGTACCCCAGGCCAGCCCGCTGTCTCTACACACACCCCACCTCCACCTGCCATCACCAGCCTGCACAGCCAGCTTCTACAGCCGTTTCCAAAGCTTATGGTTAGTGTGCTTTATTTGCTTTAACTTTCGAGGAGTCGATCCAAGTTTTGCAATTAAGCCAGTCAGTAAGCCAGTCTGGGGAAGGAGTGCTTAGCCTTAAAGTCATCCAGCCTGCCTCCTGTCATCAACCTGCTCCTTCATGCTGTGTGCATCGTTACACGTCTTCCAGTTAGTCATTATTGAGGGTTAAGCCAGTAAGACATCCCAGCTTCTTAACCCAGCTGAGAGAGAGAAGTAAGCCACGCAAGTTCCTCTTTGTAGGATTGTCTCCAGTATCGCTTTGTGCTACCAGTTGGATGCTGGTAAGAGTGTTCTTCACCATCCCTGTGGCATATTGTGGTTTAAGCCACTTGGGTTTTCTCGTGAGCGGTGAGATTTAGTGTGCCAGTGGGTGCATGGGATAGTCACCCACCCCCACTATCACCACCTAACCACCACCCACCACCTACCCACCACAAAGTCTTATTCACCTGTGGCTTTTTCCACCCGTACACCAGGTCCTAGCATTATCTCTTTGGCTCACATAGTTGAGCAAGAGATTTCTTCATAGCTGAGCGCCAACGTTAAAGCCACCTATGTGAGTTCGCTATGAATATTTGCAACACCATGAATATTCGCAGCACCATGAATATTTGCAGCACCATGAACATTCGCAGCACCAAAATTTTCGCAGCACCATGAATATTCGCAGCACCGTGGATATTTTCCTCACCACGAATATTCACAGAACCATGAATATTCGCAGTGCCACGAATATTTGAAGCACCATGAATATTCCCAGCACCACATATATTCACAGCACCATGAATATTCACAGCACCATGAATATTCACAGTACCATGAATATTCGCAGCACCATGAATATTCGCAGCACAGTGACTATTCACAGCACAATTAATATTTGCAGCACCATGAATATTTGCAGCACCATGAATATTTGCAGCACCATGAATATTCGCAGCACCATGAATATTCACCATGAATATTCTCAGCACCATGAATATTCGCAGCACCATGAATATTCGCAGCACCGTGAATATTCACAGCACAATGAATATTTGCAGCACCATGAATATTCGCAGCACCGTGACTATTCACAGCACAATGAATATTTGCAGCACCATGAATATTTGCAGCACCATGAACATTCGTAATACCATGAATATTCGCATCACCATGAATATTCGCAGCACCATGAATATTCGCAGCACCATGAATATTCGCAGCACCGTGAATATTCACAGCACAAATCACAAATCACAGCCAAATCAAAATCGAGAACAACGTCCAGTATTGGGCCCCTACTTAAACAAGATGGGTCCTACACAGATGACAGCAAGGAAATGAGTGAGCTACTCAAGTCCCAATATGACTCAGTTTTTAGCAAGCCGCTAACCAGACTGAGAGTCGAAGATCAAAATGAATTTTTTATGAGAGAGCCACAAAATTTGATTAACACAAGCCTATCCGATGTTATCCTGACGCCAAATGACTTCGAACAGGCGATAAATGACATGCCCATGCAGTCTGCCCCAGGGCCAGACTCATGGAACTCTGTGTTCATCAAGAACTGCAAGAAGCCCCTATCACGAGCCTTTTCCATCCTATGGAGAGGGAGCATGGACACGGGGGTCGTCCCACAGTTACTAAAAACAACAGACATAGCCCCACTCCACAAAGGGGGCAGCAAAGAACTACAGACCAATAGCACTAACATATCATATCATAAAAATCTTTGAAAGGGTCCTAAGAAGCAAGATCACCACCCATCTAGAAACCCATCAGTTACACAACCCAGGGCAACATGGGTTTAGAACAGGTCGCTCCTGTCTGTCTCAACTATTGGATCACTACGACAAGGTCCTAAATGCACTAGAAGACAAAAAGAATGCAGATGTAATATATACAGACTTTGCAAAAGCCTTCGACAAGTGTGACCATGGCGTAATAGCGCACAAAATGCGTGCTAAAGGAATAACAGGAAAAGTCGGTCGATGGATCTATAATTTCCTCACTAACAGAACACAGAGAGTAGTCGTCAACAGAGTAAAGTCCGAGGCAGCTACGATGAAAAGCTCTGTTCCACAAGGCACAGTACTCGCTCCCATCTTGTTCCTCATCCTCATATCTGACATAGACAAGGATGTCAGCCACAGCACCGTGTCTTCCTTTGCAGATGACACCCGAATCTGCATGACAGTGTCTTCCATTGCAGACACTGCAAGGCTCCAGGCGGACATCAACCAAATCTTTCAGTGGGCTGCAGAAAACAATATGAAGTTCAACGATGAGAAATTTAAATTACTCAGATATGGTAAACATGAGGAAATTAAATCTTCATCAGAGTACAAAACAAATTCTGGCCACAAAATAGAGCGAAACACCAACGTCAAAGACCTGGGAGTGATCATGTCGGAGGATCTCACCTTCAAGGACCATAACATTGTATCAATCGCATCTGCTAGAAAAATGACAGGATGGATAATGAGAACCTTCAAAACTAGGGAGGCCAAGCCCATGATGACACTCTTCAGGTCACTTGTTCTATCTAGGCTGGAATATTGCTGCACACTAACAGCACCTTTCAAGGCAGGTGAAATTGCCGACCTAGAAAATGTACAGAGAACTTTCACGGCGCACATAACGGAGATAAAACACCTCAATTACTGGGAGCGCTTGAGGTTCCTAAACCTGTATTCCCTGGAACGCAGGAGGGAGAGATACATGATTATATACACCTGGAAAATCCTAGAGGGACTAGTACCGAACTTGCACACAAAAATCACTCACTACGAAAGCAAAAGACTTGGCAGACGATGCAATATCCCCCCAATGAAAAGCAGGGGTGTCACTAGCACGTTAAGAGACCATACAATAAGTGTCAGGGGCCCGAGACTGTTCAACTGCCTCCCAGCACACATAAGGGGGATTACCAACAGACCCCTGGCAGTCTTCAAGCTGGCACTGGACAAGCACCTAAAGTCAGTTCCTGATCAGCCGGGCTGTGGCTCGTACGTTGGTTTGCGTGCAGCCAGCAGCAACAGCCTGGTTGATCAGGCTCTGATCCACCAGGAGGCCTGGTCACAGACCGGGCCGCAGGGGCGTTGACCCCCGGAACTCTCTCCAGGTAAACTCCAGGTAAACAATGAATATTTGCAGCACCATGAATATTCGCAGCACCATGAACATTCGTAGTACCATGAATATTCGCATCACCATGAATATTCGCAGCACCATGAATATTCGCAGCACCATGAATATTCACAGCACCAAGAATATTCACAGCACCATGAATATTCACAGCACCAAGAATATTCACAGCACCATGAATATTCACAGCACCAAGAATATTCACAGCAACATGAATATTCACAGCACCATGAATATTTGCAGCACAATGAATATTCGCAGCACCGTGAACATTCGCAGCACCATGAATATGTGCAGCACCATGAATATTCGCAGCACCATGAATATTCGCAGCACCAGGAATATTCACAGCACCATGAATATTCACAGCACCATGAATATTTGCAGCACAATGAATATTCGCAGCACCATGAACATTCGCAGCACCATGAATATGTGCAGCACCATGAATATGTGCAGCACCATGAACATTCGCAGCACCATGAATATGTGCAGCACAACTAATTTTTGCAGCACCATGAATATTGGCAACACCACGAATATTTGAAGCACCACGAATATTCATAGCACCATGCATATTTGCAGCATCACAGATATTCGCAGCACCATGAATATTCGCAGCACCATAAATATTCGCAACACCATGAATATTCGCCATTTTACGAATATTCGCAGAATCACTGATATTTGTAACACCATGAATATTCACAGCACCACATATATTCGCAGCACCATGAATATTCGCAGCAACACGAATATTCAAAGCACAATGAATATTTATAGAACCATTAATATTCGCAGCACAATGAATACTCGCAGCACCATAAATATTCGCAGTAACATGAATATTCGCAGCACCATGAATATTCACAGCACCACGAATATTCGCAGCACCACAAATATTCGCAGCTCCATGAATATTCGCAGTAACATGAATATTCGCAGCACCATGAATATTCACAGCACCACGAATATTTGCAGAACCAGGAATATTCGCAGCACCATGAATATTCGCAGCACCATGAATATTCGCAGCACCATGAATATTCGCAGCACCACGAATATTCGCGGCACCATGAATATTTGCAGCATCACGGATATTCGCAGCACCATGAATATTCGCGGCACCATGAATATTCACAGCACCGTGAATATTCACAGCACAATGAATGTTAGCAGCACCATGAATATTCGCAGCACCATGAATGTTCGCAGCACTATGAGTATTCGCAGCACCATGAATATTCACAGCACCATTAATATTCGATGCACCATGAATATTCGCAGCACCATGAATACTCGCAACACCATGAATATTCGCATCACCATGAATATTTGCAGCACCACGAATATTCGCAGCAAAATGAATATTCACAGCATCACGATTTTTTGCAGCACCATGAATATTCGCAGCACTACGAATATTCGCAGCACAATGAATATTCCAAGCACCATGAATATTCGCAGCACCATCAATATTTGCAGCACTATGAATATTCGCAGCACCATGAATATTCGCAGCACTACGAATATTCGAAGCACCACGAATATTCGAAGCATCACGAATATTCGAAGCACAACGAATATTCGCAGCACCATGAATATTTGCAGCACTATGAATATTCGCAGAACCATGAATATTCCCAGCACCATGAATATTCGCAGCACCATGAACATTCGCAGCCCCACGAATTTTCGCAGCACTTTGAATATTCGCAGCACCCCGAATATTCGCAGCACCATGAATATTCGCAGCACTACGAATATTCGCAGCACAATGAATATTCCAAGCACCATGAATATTCGCAGCACCACGAATATTAACAGCACTACGAATATTCGCAGCACCATGAATATTAGCAGCACCTTGAATATTCGCAGCACCACGAATATTCGCAGCACCATGAATATTCGCAACACCACGAATATTCGCATCATGAGTATTCGCAGCACTATGAATATTCGCAGCACTATGAATATTCGCAGCACTATGAATACTCGCAACACCACAAATACTCGCCACACCACGAATATTCGCAGCAACACGGATATTCACAGTACCATGAACATTCGCAGCACATTGAATATTCGCAGCACCATGAATATTCGCAGCACCATAAATATTCGCAGCACCATGAATATTCGCAGCACCACGAATATTTGCAGCACCATGAATATTCGCAGCACCATGAATATTCGCAGCACCATGAATATTCGCAGCACCATGAATATTCGCAGTACCATGAATATTCGCAGCACCATGAATATTCGCAGCACCATGAATATTCGCAGCACCATGAATATTCGCAGCACCATGAATATTCGCAGCACCATGAATATTCGCAGCACCATGAATATTGGCAGCACCAGGAATATTGGCAGCACCATGAATATTCGCAGCACCATGAATATTCGCAGCACCATGAATATTCGCAGCACCATGAATATTCGCAGCACCATGAATATTCGCAAGCACCATGAATATTCGCAGCACCATGAATTTTCGCAGCACCATGAATATTCGCAGCACCATGAATATTCGCAGCACCATGAATATTCGCAGCACCATGAATATTCGCAGCACCATGAATATTCGCAGCACAATGAATATTCGCAGCACCATGAATATTCGCAGTACCATGAATATCGCAACACCAGTACCATGAATATTCGCCATGAATATTCGCAGCACCATGAATATTCGAATATTCGCAGCACCATGAATATTCGCAGCACCATGAATATTCGCAGCACCATGAATATTCGCAGCACCACGCACCATGAATATTCGCAGCACCATGAATATTCGCAGCACCATGAATATTCATGAATATTCGCAGCACAATGAATATTCGCAGAACCATGAATATTCGCAACACCGTGAATATTCGGAGCACATGAATATTCGCAGCACCATGAATATTCGCAGTACCATGAATATTCGCAGCACATGAATATTCGCAGCAACATGAATATTCGCAGCACCATGAATATTCGCAGCACCATGAATATTCGCAGAACCATGAATATTCGCAACACCGTGAATATTCGGAGCACATGAATATTCGCAGCACCATGAATATTCGCAGCATCATTAATATTCGCAGCACCATGAATATTCGCAGCACCATGAATATTCGCAGCACCATGAATATTCGCAGCACCATGAATATTCGCAGCACCATGAATATTCGCAGCACCATGAATATTCGCCATGAATATTCGCAGTACCATGAATATTCGCAGCACCATGAATATTCGCAGCACCATGAATATTCGCAGCACCATGAATATTCGCAGCACCATGAATATTCGCAGCTCCATGAATATTCGCAGCACCATGAATATTCGCAGCAGCACCATGAATATTCGCAGCACCATGAATATTCGCATGAATAGCACCATGAATATTCGCAGCACCATGAATATTCGCAGGACCATGAATATTCGCAGCACCATGAATATTCGCAGCACCATGAATATTCGCAGCACCATGAATATTCGCAGCACCATGAATATTCGCAGCACCATGAATATTCGCAGCACCATGAATATTCGCAGCACCATGAATATTCGCAGCACCATGAATATTCGCAGCACCATGAATATTCGCAGCACCATGAATATTCGCAGCACCATGAATATTCGCAGCACCATGAATATTCGCAGCACCATGAATATTCGCAGCACCACGAATATTCGCAGCACCATGAATATTCGCAGCACCATGAATATTCGCAGCACCATGAATATTCGCAGCACCATGAATATTCGCAGCACCATGAATATTCGCAGCACCATGAATATTCGCAGCACCATGAATATTCGCAGCACCATGAATATTCGCAGCACCATGAATATCCGCAGTACCATGAATATTCGCAGCACATGAATATTCGCAGCACCATGAATGTTCACAGCACTATGAGTATTCGCAGCACCATGAATATTCACAGCACCGTTAATATTCGATGCACCATGAATATTCGCAGCACCATGAATATTCGCAGCACCATGAATATTCGCAGCACCATGAATATTCGCAGCACCATGAATATTCGCAGCACCATGAATATTCGCAGCACCATGAATATTCGCAGCACCATGAATATTCGCAGCACCATGAATATTCGCAGCACCATGAATATTCGAATAGCACCATGAATATTCGCATGAATATTCGCAGCACCA
This sequence comes from Cherax quadricarinatus, assembly GCF_038502225.1. Lineage (NCBI taxonomy): Eukaryota > Metazoa > Arthropoda > Malacostraca > Decapoda > Parastacidae > Cherax > Cherax quadricarinatus. The sequence continues at coordinate 21,335,935 of NC_091353.1, forward strand.
TGAATATTCGCAGCACCATGAATATTCGCAGCACCATGAATATTCGCAGCACCATGAATATTCGCAGCACATGAATATCGCAAGCACCATGAATATTCGCAGCACCATGAATATTCGCAGCACCATGAATATTCGCAGCACCATGAATATTCGCAGCACCATGAATATTCGCAGCACCATGAATATTCGCAGCACCATGAATATTCGCAGCACATGAATATTGAATATTCGCAGCACCATGAATATTCGCAGCACCATGAATATTCGCAGCACCATGAATATTCGCAGCACCATGAATATTCGCAGCACCATGAATATTGAATATTCGCAGCACCATGAATATTCGCAGCACCATGAATATTCGCAGCACCATGAATATTCGCAGCACCATGAATATTCGCAGCACCATGAATATTCGCATCACCATGAATATTCTCAGCACCATGAATATTCGCAGCACCATGAATATTCGCAGCACCGTGAATATTCACAGCACAATGAATATTTGCAGCACCATGAATATTCGCAGCACCGTGACTATTCACAGCACAATGAATATTTGCAGCACCATGAATATTCGCAGCACCATGAATATTCGCAGCACCATGAATATTCGCAGCACCATGAATATTCGCAGCACCATGAATATTCGCAGCACCATGAATATTCGCAGTACCATGAATATTCGCAGCACCATGAATATTCCCAGCACCATGAATATTCGCAGTACCATGAATATTCGCAGCACCATGAATATTCGCAGAACCATGAATATTCGCAGCACCATGAATATTAGCAGCACATGAATATTCGCAGCACTATGAATATTCGCAGCACCATGAATATTCGCAGTACCATGAATATTCGCAGTACCATGAATATTCGCAGCACCATGAATATTCGCAGCACCATGAATATTCGCAGTACCATGAATATTCGCAGTACCATGAATATTCGCAGTACCATGAATATTCGCAGTACCATGAATATTCGCAGCACCATGAATATTCGCAGTACCATGAATATTCGCAGCACCATGAATATTCGCAGCACCGTGAATATTCGCAGTACCATGAATATTCGCAGCACCATGAATTTTCGCAGCACTTTGAATACTCGCAGTACCATGAATAATCGCAGTACCATGAATATTCGCAGCACCGTGAATATTCGCAGTACATTGAATATTCGCAGCACCATGAATATTCGCAGCACCATGAATATTCGCAGTACCATGAATATTCGCAGCACCATGAATATTCGCAGCACCCTGAATATTCGCAGTACCATGAATATTCGCAGCACATGAATATTCGCAGCACCATGAATATTCACAGCACCATGAATATTCGCAGTACCATGAATATTCGCAGCACCATGAATATTCGCAGCACCATGAATATTCGCAGCATCATGAATATTAGCAGCACATGAATATTCGCAGCACCATGAATATTCGCAGCACCATGAATATTCACAGTACCATGAATATTCGCAGTACCATGAATATTCGCAGCATAATGAATATTCGCAGCACATGAATATTCGCAGCACCATGAATATTCGCAGCACCATGAATATTCGCAGTACCATGAATATTCGCAGCACCATGAATATTCGCAGCATCATGAATATTAGCAGCACATGAATATTCGCAGCACCATGAATATTCGCAGCACCATGAATATTCACAGTACCATGAATATTCGCAGTACCATGAATATTCGCAGCACCATGAATATTCGCAGCACCATGAATATTCGCAGTACCATGAATATTCGCAGTACAATGAATATTCGCAGTACCATGAATATTCGCAGCACCATGAATATTCGCAGCACCATGAATATTCGCAGCACCATGAATATTCGCAGCACCATGAATATTCGCAGTACCATGAATATCCGCAGTACCATGAATATTCGCAGCACCGTGAATATTCGCAGCACCATGAATATTCGCAGCACCATGAATATTCGCAGCACCATGAATATTCGCAGCACCATGAATATTCGCAGCACCATGAATATTCGCAGGACCATGAATATTCGCAGCACCATGAATATTCGCAGGACCATGAATATTCGCAGCACCATGAATATTCGCAGCACCATGAATATCCGCAGTACCACGAATATTCGCAGCACCATGAATATTCGCAGCACCATGAATATTCGCAGCACCATGAATATTCGCAGCACCACGAATATTCGCAGCACCATGAATATTCGCAGCACCATGAATATTCGCAGCACCATGAATATTCGCAGTACCATGAATATTCGCAGCACCATGAATATTCGCAGCACCATGAATATTCGCAGCACCGTGAATATTAGCAGCACATGAATATTCGCAGCACCATGAATATTCGCAGCACCATGAATATTAGCAGCACCATGAATATTCGCAGCACCATGAATATTCGCAGCACCATGAATATTCGCAGCACCATGAATATTCGCAGTACCATGAATATTCGCAGCACCATGAATATTCCCAGCACCATGAATATTCGCAGTACCATGAATATTCGCAGCACCATGAATATTCGCAGAACCATGAATATTCGCAGCACCATGAATATTAGCAGCACATGAATATTCGCAGCACTATGAATATTCGCAGCACCATGAATATTCGCAGTACCATGAATATTCGCAGTACCATGAATATTCGCAGCACCATGAATATTCGCAGCACCATGAATATTCGCAGTACCATGAATATTCGCAGAATCATGAATATTCGCAGTACCATGAATATTCGCAGTACCATGAACATTCGCAGCACCATGAATATTCGCAGTACCATGAATTTTCCCAGCACCATGAATATTCGCAGCACCGTGAATTTTCGCAGTACCATGAATATTCGCAGAACCATGAATTTTCGCAGCACTTTGAATATTCGCAGTACCATGAATAATCGCAGTACCATGAATATTCGCAGCACCGTGAATATTAGCAGCACATGAATATTCGCAGCTCCATGAATATTCGCAGCACCATGAATATTCGCAGCACCATGAATATTTGCAGTACCATGAATATTCGCAGCACCATGAATATTCGCAGCACCCTGAATATTCGCAGTACCATGAATATTCGCAGCACATGAATATTCGCTGCACCATGAATATTCACAGCACCATGAATATTCGCAGTACCATGAATATTCGCAGCACCATGAATATTCGCAGCACCATGAATATTCGCAGCATCATGAATATTAGCAGCACATGAATATTCGCAGCACCATGAATATTTGCAGCACCATGAATATTCACAGTACCATGAATATTCGCAGTACCATGAATATTCGCAGCATAATGAATATTCGCAGCACCATGAATATTCGCAGTACCATGAATATTCGCAGTACAATGAATATTCGCAGTACCATGAATATTCGCAGCACCATGAATATTCGCAGCACCATGAATATTCGCAGCACCATGAATATTCGCAGCACCATGAATATTCGCAGTACCATGAATATCCGCAGTACCATGAATATTCGCAGCACCGTGAATATTCGCAGCACCATGAATATTCGCAGCACCATGAATATTCGCAGCACCATGAATATTCGCAGCACCATGAATATTCGCAGCACCATGAATATTCGCAGGACCATGAATATTCGCAGCACCATGAATATTCGCAGCACCATGAATATCCGCAGTACCACGAATATTCGCAGCACCATGAATATTCGCAGCACCATGAATATTCGCAGCACCATGAATATTCGCAGCACAAACGAATATTCGCAGCACCATGAATATTCGCAGCACCATGAATATTCGCAGCACCATGAATATTCGCAGTACCATGAATATTCGCAGCACCATGAATATTCGCAGCACCATGAATATTCGCAGCACCGTGAATATTAGCAGCACATGAATATTCGCAGCACCATGAATATTCGCAGCACCATGAATATTCGCAGCACCATGAATATTCGCAGCACCATGAATATTCGCAGCACCATGAATATTCGCAGCACCATGAATATTCGCAGTACCATGAATATTCGCAGCACCATGAATATTCCCAGCACAATGAATATTCGCAGTACCATGAATATTCGCAGCACCATGAATATTCGCAGAACCATGAATATTCGCAGCACAATGAATATTAGCAGCACATGAATATTCGCAGCACTATGAATATTCGCAGCACCATGAATATTCGCAGTACCATGAATATTCGCAGTACCATGAATATTCGCAGCACCATGAATATTCGCAGCACCATGAATATTCGCAGTACCATGAATATTCGCAGTACCATGAATATTCGCAGTACCATGAATATTCACCTTACCATGAATATTCGCAGCACCATGAATATTCGCAGTACCATGAATATTCGCAGCACCATGAATATTCGCAGCACCGTGAATATTCGCAGTACCATGAATATTCGCAGCACCATGAATTTTCGCAGCACTTTGAATATTCGCAGTACCATGATTATTCGCAGTACCATGAATATTCGCAGCACCGTGAATATTCGCAGTACATTGAATATTCGCAGCACCATGAATATTCGCAGCACCGTGAATATTCGCAGTACCATGAATATTCGCAGCACCATGAATTTTCGCAACACTTTGAATATTCGCAGCACCATGAATATTCTCAGCACCATGAATATTCGCAGTACCATGAATATTCGCAGCACCATGAATATTCGCAGTACCATGAATATTCGCAGCACCATGAATATTCGCAGTACCATGAATATTCGCAGCACCATGAGTATTCGCAGTACCATGAATATTCGCAGTATCATGAATATTCGCAGTACCATGAATATTCGCAGCACCATGAATATTCGCAGTACCATGAATATTCGCAGCACCATGAATATTCGCAGTACCATGAATATTCGCAGCACCATGAGTATTCGCAGTACCATGAATATTCGCAGTATCATGAATATTCGCAGTACCATGAATATTCGCAGCACCATGAATATTCGCAGCACCATGAATATTCGCAGCACCATGAATATTCGCAGTACCATGAATATTCGCAGCACCATGAATATTAGCAGAACATGAATATTCGCAGCACCATGAATATTAGCAGCACAAGAATATTCGCAGAACCATGAATATTCGCAGCACAATGAATATTCGCAGCACCATGAATGTTCGCAGCACCATGAATATTCGCAGCACCATGAATATTAGCAGCACATGAATATTCGCAGCACCATGAATATTCGCAGCACCATGAATATTCGCAGTACCATGAATATTCGCAGCACCATGAATATTCGCAGCACCATGAATATTCGCAGTACCATGAATATTCGCAGCACATGAATATTCGCAGCACCATGAATATTCACAGCACCATGAATATTCGCAGTACCATGAATATTCGCAGCAAGATGAATATTCGCAGCGCCATGAATATTCGCAGCTCCATGAATATTCGCAGCACCATGAATATTCGCAGCACCATGAATACTCGCAGTACCATGAATATTCGCAGCACCATGAATATTCCCAGCACAATGAATATTCGCAGTACCATGAATATTCGCAGCACCATGAATATTCGCAGAACCATGAATATTCGCAGCACAATGAATATTAGCAGCACATGAATATTCGCAGCACTATGAATATTCGCAGCACCATGAATATTCGCAGTACCATGAATATTCGCAGTACCATGAATATTCGCAGCACCATGAATATTCACAGCACCATGAATATTCGCAGTACCATGAATAATCGCAGTACCATGAATATTCGCAGTACCATGAATATTCGCCTTACCATGAATATTCGCAGCACCATGAATATTCGCAGTACCATGAATATTCGCAGCACCATGAATATTCGCAGCACCGTGAATATTCGCAGTACCATGAATATTCGCAGCACCATGAATTTTCGCAGCACTTTGAATATTCGCAGTACCATGAATATTCGCAGTACCATGAATATTCGCAGCACCGTGAATATTCGCAGTACCATGAATATTCGCAGCACCATGAATATTCGCAGCACCGTGAATATTCGCAGTACCATGAATATTCGCAGCACCATGAATTTTCGCAACACTTTGAATATTCGCAGCACCATGAATATTCGCAGCACCATGAATATTCGCAGTACCATGAATATTCGCAGCACCATGAATATTCGCAGTACCATGAATATTCGCAGCACCATGAGTATTCGCAGTACCATGAATATTCGCAGTATCATGAATATTCGCAGTACCATGAATATTCACAGCACCATGAATATTCGCAGCACCATGAATATTCGCAGCACCATGAATATTCGCAGTACCATGAATATTCGCAGCACCATGAATATTAGCAGCACATGAATATTCGCAGCACCATGAATATTAGCAGCACAAGAATATTCGCAGAACCATGAATATTCGCAGCACAATGAATATTCGCAGCACCATGAATGTTCGCAGCACCATGAATATTCGCAGCACCATGAATATTAGCAGCACATGAATATTCGCAGCACCATGAATATTCGCAGCACCATGAATATTCGCAGTACCATGAATATTCGCAGCACCATGAATATTCGCAGCACCATGAATATTCGCAGTACCATGAATATTCGCAGCACATGAATATTCGCAGCACCATGAATATTCGCAGCACCATGAATATTCGCAGTACCATGAATATTCGCAGCACCATGAATATTCGCAGCGCCATGAATATTCGCAGCACCATGAATATTGGCAGCACATGAATATTCGCAGCACCATGAATATTCGCAGCACCATGAATATTCGCAGTACCATGAATATTCGCAGTACCATGAATATTCGCAGCACCATGAATATTCGCAGCACCATGAATATTCGCAGTACCATGAATATTCGCACTACAATGAATATTCGCAGTACCATGAATATTCGCAGTACCATGAATATTCGCAGCACCATGAATATTCGCAGCACCATAAATATTCGCAGCACCATGAATATTCGCAGCACCATGAATATTCGCAGTACCAAGAATATCCACAGTACCATGAATATTCGCAGCACCGTGAATATTCGCAGCACCATGAATATTCGCAGCACCATGAATATTCGCAGCACCAAGAATATTCGCAGCACCATGAATATTCGCAGCACCATGAATGTTCGCAGTACCATGAATATTCGCAGCACCATGAATATTCGCAACACCATGAATATTCGCAGCACCATGAATATTAGCAGCACATGAATATTCGCAGCAATATGAATATTCGCAGCACCATGAATATTCGCAGCACCATGAATATTCGCAGTACCATGAATATTCGCAGTACCATGAATATTCGCAGTACCATGAATATTCGCCTTACCATGAATATTCGCAGCACCATGAATATTCGCAGTACCATGAATATTCGCAGCACCATGAATATTCGCAGCACCGTGAATATTCGCAGTACCATGAATATTCGCAGCACCATGAATTTTCGCAGCACTTTGAATATTCGCAGTACCATGAATATTCGCAGTACCATGAATATTCGCAGCACCGTGAATATTCGCAGTACATTGAATATTCGCAGCACCATGAATATTCGCAGCACCGTGAATATTCGAAGTACCATGAATATTCGCAGCACCATGAATTTTCGCAACACTTTGAATATTCGCAGCACCATGAATATTCGCAGCACCATGAATATTCGCAGTACCATGAATATTCGCAGCACCATGAATATTCGCAGTACCATGAATATTCGCAGCACCATGAATATTCGCAGTACCATGAATATTCGCAGCACCATGAGTATTCGCAGTACCATGAATATTCGCAGTATCATGAATATTCGCAGTACCATGAATATTCACAGCACCATGAATATTCGCAGCACCATGAATATTCGCAGCACTATGAATATTCGCAGTACCATGAATATTCGCAGCACCATGAATATTAGCAGCACATGAATATTCGCAGCACCATGAATATTAGCAGCACATGAATATTCGCAGAACCATGAATATTCGCAGCACCATGAATATTCGCAGAACCATGAATATTCGCAGCACCATGAATATTTGCAGCTCCATGAATATTAGCAGCACATGAATATTCGCAGCACCATGAATATTCGCAGCACCATGAGTATTCGCAGTACCATGAATATTCGCAGCACCATGAATATTCGCAGCACCATGAATATTCGCAGTACCATGAATATTCGCAGCACATGAATATTCGCAGCACCATGAATATTCGCAGCACCATGAATATTCGCAGTACCATGAATATTCGCAGCACCATGAATATTCGCAGCACCATGAATATTCGCAGCACCATGAATATTAGCAGCACATGAATATTCGCAGCACCATGAATATTCGCAGCACCATGAATATTCGCAGCACCATGAATATTCGCAGTACCATGAATATTCGCAGCACCATGAATATTCGCAGCACCATGAATATTCGCAGTACCATGAATATTCGCAGTACCATGAATATTCGCAGTACCATGAATATTCGCAGCACCATGAATATTCGCAGCACCATGAATATTCGCAGCACCATGAATATTCGCAGCACCATGAATATTCGCAGTACCATGAATATTCGCAGCACCATGAATATTCGCAGCACCATGAATATTCGCAGCACCATGAATATTCGCAGCACCATGAATATCCGCAGTACCATGAATATTCGCAGGACCGTGAATATTCGCAGCACCATGAATATTCGCAGCACCATGAATATTCGCAGCACCATGAATATTCGCAGCACCATGAATATTCGCAGTACCATGAATATTCGCAGCACCATGAATATTCGCAGCACCATGAATATTCGCAGCACCATGAATATTCGCAGTACCATGAATATTCGCAGCACCATGAATATTCGCAGCACCATGAATATTCGCAGTACCATGAATATTCGCAGCACCATGAATATTCGCAGCACCATGAATATTCGCAGCACCATGAATATTCGCAGTACCATGAATATTCGCAGCACCATGAATATTCGCAGTACCATGAATATTCGCAGCACCATGAATATTCGCAGCACCATGAATATTCGCAGTACCATGAATATTCGCAGCACCATGAATATTCGCAGCACCATGAATATTCGCAGCACCATGAATATTCGCAGCACCATGAATATTCGCAGTACCATGAATATTCGCAGCACCATGAATATTCGCAGCACCATGAATATTCGCAGTACCATGAATATTCGCAGCACAATGAATATTCGCAGCACCATGAATATTCGCAGCACCATGAATATTCGCAGCACCATGAATATTCGCAGTACCATGAATATTCGCAGCACCATCAATATTCGCAGTACCATGAATATTCGCAGTACCATGAATATTCGTAGTACCATGAATATTCGCAGCACCATGAATATTCGCAGCACCATGAATATTCGCAGCACCATGAATATTCGCAGCACCATGAATATTCGCAGCACCATGAATATTCTCAGTACCATGAATATTCGCAGCACAATGAATATTCGCAGCACCATGAATATTCGCAGTACCATGAATATTCGCAGCACTATGAATATTCGCAGCACCATGAATATTCGCAGTACCATGAATATTCGCAGCACCATCAATATTTGCAGAACCATGAATATTCGCAGTACCATGAATATTCCCAGTACCATGAATATTCGCAGCACCATGAATATTCGCAGCACCATGAATATTCGCAGCACCATGAATATTCGCAGCACCATGAATATTCCCAGCACCATGAATATTCGCAGCACCATGAATATTCGCAGCACCATGAATATTCGCAGCACCATGAATATTCGCAGCACCATGAATATTCGCAGCACCATGAATATTCGCAGTACCATGAATATTCGCAGCGCCATGAATATTCGCAGCACCATGAATATTCGCAGCACCATGAATATTCGCAGTACCATGAATATTCGCAGTACCATGAATATTCGCAGCACCGTGAATATTCGCAGCACCATGAATATTCTCAGCACCATGAATATTCGCAGCACCATGAATATTCTCAGTACCATGAATATTCGCAGCACCATGAATATTCTCAGTACCATGAATATTCGCAGCACCATGAATATTAGCAGTACCATGAATATTCGCAGTACCATGAATATTCGCAGCACCATGAATATTCGCAGCACCATGAATATTCTCAGTGCCATGAATATTCGCAGCACCATGAATATTCGCAGTACCATGAATATTCGCAGCACCATGAATATTCGCAGTACCATGAATATTCGCAGCACCAGGAATATTCGCAGCACCATGAATATTCTCAGCACCATGAATATTCGCAGCACCATGAATATTCTCAGTACCATGAATATTCGCAGCACCATGAATATTCTCAGTACCATGAATATTCGCATCACAATGAATATTCGCAGCACCATGAATATTCGCAGTACCATGAATATTCGCAGCACCATGAATATTCGCAGCACCATGAATATTCGCAGCACCATGAATATTCGCAGCACCATGAATATTCGCACTACCATGAATATTCGCAGCACCATGAATATTCGCAGCACCATGAATATTCGCAGCATAATGAATATTCGCAGCACCATGAATATTCGCAGCACCATGAATATTCGCAGCACCATGAATATTTGCAGTACCATGAATATTCGCAGCACTCTGAATATTCGCAGCACCATGAATATTCGCAGCACCATGAATATTCGCAGCACCATGAATATTCGCAGCACCATGAATATTCGCAGCACCATGAATATTCGCAGCACCATGAATATTCGCAGCACCATGAACATTCGCAGCACCATGAATATTCGCAGCACCATGAATATTCGCAGCACCATGAATATTCGCAGCACCATGAATATTCGCAGCACCATGAATATTCGCAGTACCATGAATATCCGTTATAGCCACATACGGAGAATTATCGTGTCTTCGGTGTAATTAATATTTATTCACCTATATATGTTTACAAGAGTTGGATTATAGCTCCTGAACCCACCTCCTCAATCTTATTAAGCGGTTTTACAAATGTCATGGTTCCAGTTCCTGATTGTACTGCATTTACAGTCAACATAGATAAGTTGTGTGTTGCAATGTATGGCACAGCAACATTAGTGTTGCAGACGTAAGAAGAGCAGGTGGAGTGACTTCCAGGAGCACAGTATTGACCGCTGCTACACGTCATCTCTGACTCAAACATTCACTCAAACTCTGACTCTTGATACCTTCTAGCTACGGGAAGCCCAGAACGTTGTGCTCATCACTCCAGGGTGCTGTGCTCATCACTCCAGGGCGCTGTGCTCATCCCTCCATAGCACTGTGCTCATCCCTCCAGAGCACTGTGCTCATCCCTCCAGAGCACTGTGCTCATCCCTCCAGAGCGCTGTGCTCATCCCTCCAGAGCACTGTGCTCATCCCTCCAGAGCACTGTGCTCATCTCTACAGAACACTGTGCTCATCCCTCCAGAGCCTCAAAAAATGACCTCGAACTAGCAAGGTGTTTCTGGTTGTGCAATAAAAATATGGAACTCTGGGCAGGTATCAGAAAGGTACTAAGGAGAGCAATGAATGATAAAAATAGTCAAGAAAACAAAGATGGCTTGGAAATATAAACACAAATGCAGTATAATGTGATCCTTTATTAACAACGTTTCACCCACACAGTGGGCTTTTTCAAGTCACACACGGATCTACCTGGGGTTGGAAGGTACGAGAGTATTTATAGTCATGTTCAGAATGTTGAGGTCAGGTGGAGAATGCTGCATCTGATGATCTACCGGGTGGGGTTATAGAGTCTTGGGTAGCTTGGCAGAGGTATTGGACAAGTTGTAGACCTTCTGCAGTGTTCTATGTTCTTATGTGGGATAGCGATGAAGAAGTTTCTTGGCGAGTGGTTCAGCTATGTTATAGAAGCCATTGTTCTGGTTGAAATTGTTGGTTATAGAGATAAGCGATGATTCCAGGATTCTTCTGTATTGAGTGTTGTCTTCTGTGGCTATAAGTCTTGAGTTTCTGTAGTTAATTAAATGGTTGTGTGAATTGCGATGTTGTACACAGGCATTCCTTGTATCGTCAGTCCTGCTTGCATATTGGTGTTCTGAAATGCGTGTTTGGAGGTCTCTTGATGTTTCGCCCACATATAATTTGTTGCAGTCATTACAAGGGATTATGTATACCCCTGCAGAGGATGGAGGCTTGTCCTGTCTACTACTGGTGATGTCCTTGATGGTCGTGGTTGTGGAGGTAGATACTTGGAATGATGTTTTGGCAAAGATGTTGGAAACATGTTTGGCAATGGAATTGGTGGGGAGGACTATGTATCTCTTCTCGGCAGTGTCTTCTCTGGGTGTGTTGAAGATTTTAATGCCCGCCGTCTGTAGTCTCTGATGAAGTGACGAGGATAGTGGAGTTTAGAAAATACTTGTTCAATTATAGTGCATTCTTCCTCAAGGAACTCATTGCTGAAGATTCTGAGTGCACGTAGGAAGAAGCCTATAATCACACCACGTTTGGTTTTGGTGTCGTGGTGAGAGTAGAAGTGGAGAAGATCGTTTTGGTTGGTGGGTTTTCGATAGACTTTAAAACGAAGCTCGTGGTCAGCTTTGCAGAGCAGAACATCAAGGAAAGGAAGAGTGTTGTCGACTTCTTCTTCAAGTGTGAACTGGATTGAAGGCTCGACCTGGTTGAGCTTGTCTTGGAGAGCTTGAACGTTGAAGCGTTTAGGAGTTATGAGGAGAATGTCGTCAACATAACGGAGCCAGGTGACAGACGAAGGAATAATGGTGGAGAAACGTTCGGCTTCTAGATGTTCCATGTATAAGTTCGCCAGGACTGCACTGAGTGGCGAACCCATGGGTAGTCCAAAAGTCTGTTGAAAGAGGTGATTTTCGAAGGAGAAACACGTAAAGCCAACACATAGTTCAACAAGGTCGATGAAATCGTTGGCTGGAATGGGAAGATCAAGTGAATCGTCAATTTTCCTGCGCAAGAGATCGATGGCTTGTGTAGTAGGTACTTTGGTGAATAGGGAAGTCACGTCAAGGCTGGAAAGTTTCTTGTTCCTGATATTGATGTTGCGAATGCGATTGAGAAGATCACCCGAGTGTTTGAGATGTGCTGGACTGATAGTGCCCAAGAGTTTAGAGAGGTGTTTGGCGAGAATTCCTGAGAGCTGTCAATAACGTTGTCAATAAAGGATCACATTATACTGCATTTGTGTTTATATTTCCATTGTGTCGGTATTTTATACCATTTATTTCCACAAAGATGGCTTCTTGGACAGTCTACCAAAAATATATAAAACATAGGAGAAAGAGATAGGAGTGAACCAAAAAATGCAGAATGACCATACCACAATAGATGACTCTAAACTATCTAGTCACCCACATAGTGCTAAACCAGACCCATCCCCAGTCATAGCACTAATACCCACAGTGCTGGTGCTGGCCCAGGGTCAGCCCCCAGCCCCAGTGCTGACTCAGTCTCAGCCCCCAGCCTTATTGCCAATCCAAACTCTACCGGAACCCTACCACAGCCACCACTGAAACCTTAAATATACAACCATCATTGCACAAGACCATAGCCCACAGTACAGATGTAGGGGAGGTGTCTCCTCCTTCTTCCTCTATTGAGGAAAGTAGACGGAATCCAGGACGGGGTGGCCCGGTGGCCTGGTGGCTAAAGCTCCCGCTTCACACACGGAGGGCCCGGGTTCGATTCCCGGCGGGTGGAAACATTTCGACACGTTTCCTTACACCTGTTGTCCTGTTCACCTAGCAGCAAATAGGTACCTGGGTATTAGTCGACTGGTGTGGGTCGCATCCTGGGGGACAAGACCCCAATGGAAATAAGTTAAACAGTCCTCGATGACGCACTGACTTTCTTGGGTTATCCTGGGTGGCTAACCCTCCGGGGTTAAAAATCCGAACGAAATCATATCTTATCTTATCTTACTGAGGATTATAGTGCAGTCCCAGAACCTGCAGAAATTGACAACACACCTCCCAACAATTCTATCCAACCAAAAGTGAAATTGTGCAAATACTATGCTTGGGGCATTTGTAAGCATGGAATATCAGGAAAAAAATGGGACATGCAACTTTGAGCATCCTAAAAAATGTAGTGGCCTCATGTCTAAAGGAATGTGTCGCTCTTCTTCACCCAAAAATGTGTCACTCCTCGGACCTCCAGAAGCAGTGTTACAACATCAACTGCTCTGCATACCATCTAAAAGGGACCAGGAGGCACAGACCCCACAAGACAAACAATAGTAGCTACGACAACCCAACTCCAGGTGATTTTTTAGTGGCAGGAAATGGAAAACGAAAATGGAAGGAAATAACATAAATAGTCCACCACCTTGGAGCCTTGTTGGACTGGAGGCACAGCAGTGGCCATCCATGGCCCTCCAGAACTACAACTACTGATGCCAATAACAAAATCCCCCCAACAAACACAGAATACAACCTCGTTTATATTTGCTAATATACAGGGCCTTAAGCCATCCACCAACAACAGTGGACTTCTAAAGGTGTCTAATGCAATGCTTGCAGCCTTCACAGAGACTCACACAAAAGATCACTTTGACAGTGAAATATGGATAGGTGGGTACAACCTTCTTAGATGTGACAGAAAGAACAGGAAACAAGGGGGATTTTGGCCTGTATGTCAGAGTCGCTCATCTGCACGGAGTTGCTGAACACCAGTTGAAGTTCTGTAAATAAAGATCGAGAACCAAAACCTAGTCATCGTGGTTGTATATAAGACACCAGATGCAACCTCCCAACAGTTCAAGGAACAGCTACTGAAAATTGATTACTGTCTTTAAAACCTTCCAGCTCCATCCCCAAACATCTTACTGCTTGCTGATTTCAACCTAAGGCATACAAAATGGAAGAATGTAGCGAATAATGTTATAGCAGAAACAATCCCCGGAGGTAGTGCAGATGAAAGGTCACACACACATGAGTTACTTAGCCTCTGCGATAAACACACTTTAAGCCAGTAGATAGTGGAACCAACAAGACTAGAAAACACACTTGACCTTATCCTCACAAATAATGAGGACCTGGTAAGAGACATAACAATATCAAAAACAACTAATTCCGATCACAAGCTCATCGAAGTCCAAACTTACATACACAGGGGTCCTGATCAGCAGAATGCATGTACCTGTGAAGGTGTCTTCTCAAAATACAACTTCAACAACAAGAGCATCAACTGGGACCAGGTAAACCATGTCTTAAATGAAACATGTTGAGAAGATATCTTAAATAACATGGATCCAAACCAATGCCTTGAAAGGACCAACTTCCTGGCAGCTGAAGCATGTTTTTAGATTTTGCCACCGAAGTGGCTAGTTTATTGTGCACCCCATATCCATCCTGTGGACGGTAGCGCGAGAGCATATGGATACACAAAAGGCCTAGGAACTAGGCCCCAAAGGGTTAACAGGAATACATATGGATTTATATCTACATATCTATAGTTCACTTATCTGTTACAAGCAAATTTAGGAAATTTGCTTAGTATATCTGGTATCTTATTTTCATTAATAAGATATCTTGACATGTCACATAGGTTATTATACTGTCTGTCTCTGTATTCCTCAATAAGTGGACAATTAAGCACATAGTGTTCAAGAGAGTGACCATATGCCTGATCACATAATTTACATTTAGTTTGATCATCATCTGTGTGTCTCCCAAACTGCCAGAAGTACTTGTAACCAAGCCTAAGCCTGGCCACTACAACATCAGTCAGTCTGTTCACATTGCAAGTTGCTCCATAAACATACTTATCTACGTTCATGTTATCATAGTGGGTTATAGATCTACTCAGGCTTCTAACTGCATTCCTATAACAATCATCTTCATTATTTACTTCTCTCCTAATATTATTCCTAATGCTAGACACAGTTATACCAAAGTTATATTCTACATTCTCCTTCTGGGTACTCTTCTTGGCTAACATATCAACTTTATCATGAAGGAGTAATCCAATGTGTGATGGGATCCATAGCAATTGTACATTAATTCCTTTGTCCCTAATTTTTGAGTATCTATACCTGGCTTCCCCAATGAGCATGTTGTTGGAGTCATTATATGAGCCAAGAGCCTTCAGTGATGACATAGAATCAGTAATGATGATAGAGTCAAGCTCAGTGTCATAGGTTAGCTTTAGCGCCATTAGGATTGCAAACAATTCAGTTTGCAGTGTAGACGCCCAGTTGTTAATTCTTATGCCTAACTCAACAAATTTATTATCGTTCTTAACTAGGGAGGTGGCAACAAGAGCAGATACAACCCTGCCAGAAGACTCCTGTTTAGATCCATCAGTGTATATAACTTGTGATAACTTGTTACTACCAGCTAGGTGAGAAATTTCTTCTTGAGCAGTTGCTCTAACAAGAGATTTAAGGAAGGGATTACTAGCAATGAGCTTCTTGGGAGGGACTTGTAGGTATGTGATATTAAATGAACACATCTTCCATGGAGGGGTGAAATGCTCTTGTTGCCTACAGTGATACAGTTCATGCAGGTTATAAAACTTAATGCAATTGCACGTTTTCACAATCCATTTAGATCTGTGTGTATTTACCTCTAGACACTTGGTAAGATACACTGTGACAGTGTCTGGTTCGTTTCTCAACATTCTAATACCGAGTACAGTGTTAATTTCAACAATCCTATCACTGATACTAGAAATACCAAGCTCCTTCCTCATGTTAAGAACTTTTGTAGATCTGGGACAGCCAAGAATAGTCCTGAGAGCTTCATTTTGCATTAACTCCAAGGGTCGGAGGGAACTTTCTCTAGCTAATATCAACATGGGAGCAGCATAATCAATTAAGGACCTAACATAGGCTATGTACATCATTCTCACGATTCTCACATTAGCACCATAGTTGGGATTGTAGCCAGCAACAGCTTTGAGAGCATTTAGCCTAGCTTTACATTTCTTGTTTAGTTGTGGTATAGTGGATTTGTTAAAGGGTACATCTACACCAAGATATCTGTAAGTTTTAACGTAGCTAATGATTTCACCCTGCAAATAGATGGGTGGGCTGTTCTAGGCATATTCACCTAAGAAAGAAGAAGAGCAGGAGTAAACTGGAGAGAGAAAGACGCTACCTCTACAGAAGAAGACGAAGAATCACTGAGCTCCTCAGGAACGCTAGAATATCTGATACACGGAAGGAGGCGCTGACCAGGGAAGTGGAAACTATCGAGTTTAAGTTAAAGGACTCTTAGAGGAACCAGGAGAGACAGGAGGAGCTTAAAGCTATTAGTGAAATTGAAAGAAATTCGAATATTTCTTTTCATATGCCAAAAACAAGGCAAATACCACATCTAGTATCGAGCCCTTACTCAGGCAGGATGGAACTTACACAGATGACAACAAGGAAATGAGTGAAATACTGAAATCCCAGTACGACTCTGTGTTTAGTGAGCCACTAATCAGTCTGAGAATCGACGACCCAAATGGTTTCTTCATGAATGAGCCTCAAAACTCCATAAATGTATGCCAGATTTTCGACATTACCCTAACTCCAATAGACTTTGAAAAAGCCATTGATAACATGCCCATGCACTCAGCCCCAGGCCCAGACGCGTAGAACTCTGTGTTAATTAAGAACTGCAAGAAACCCCTCTCACGTGCCCTAAGTACACTATGGAGGAGGAGCTTGGACATGGGTGAAATTCCACAGTCACTCCATAAAGGTGGCAGCAAAGGAAAAGCTAAGAACTATAGACCAATAGCTCTAACGTCCCACATCATAAAAATCTTTGAAAGAGTGCAAAGAAACAGGATTGCAAACCACCTGGATTCCCAAGCACTGCATAATCCAGGGCAACATGGGATCAGGGCAGGTCGCTCCTGCTTCTCACAACTAATGGATCACTATGATATGGCCTTAGATGTACTGGAAGAAAATCAGAATGCAGATATAATATACACAGACTTTACAAAAGCGTTTGACAAGTGCGATCATGGCGTAACAGTGCACAAAATACGTGCTAAAGGAATAACTGGCAAAGTGGGGAGATGGATCTTCAAATTCCTAACCAATTGAGCACAAAGAGTAGTGGTCATCAGAGTTAAATCGTGGCTGCCATAGTGAAGAGCTCTGTTCCACAACGTACAGTACTCGCCTCCGTCCTGTTCCTCATCATCATATCAGACATAGACAGAGATGTAACCCACAGCACCGTATCATCCTTTACAGACGATACAAGGATCTGCATGAGGCTGTCATCTGCTGAGGACGCGGTTAACCTCCAAGAAGATATAAACAAAGTTTTCCAGTGGGCAATGGAAAATAATGTGATGTTCAATGAGGATAAATTCCAACTACTCCGTTATAGAAAACTGGAGGAGATAATAACTAGAACTGGCCATACAATAGAGCGGAAAAATAATGTAAGGGACCTGGGAGTAGCAATGTCTGAGGATCTCACTTTCAAGGATCACAACAGTGCCACGATCACAAATGCAAAGAAAATGATCGGATGGATAATGAGAACGTTCAAAACGAGAGATGGCAAGCCAGTGATGATCCTTTTCAAATCACTTGTTCTCTCTAGGCTGGAATACTGCTGTACATTAACATCTCCTTCAAAGAAGGTGAAATTGCAGACCTAGAGAGTGTACAGAGAACCTTTACTGCAAGTATAAGTTCTGTCAAGCACCTTAACTACTGGGAACGCTAGGAAGCACTTGACTTGTACTCGTTGGAAGGCAAGAGAGAGAGATATATCATAATCT